>NW_025953562.1:845325-940852 GCF_022495145.1 Xylaria bambusicola
GGGGAAACATGTTGGCTTACGCCAGACATTATCACAGATGCGATGTCCTACATCAGTGTGACAAGGGCTCTTATAGAGGGCTTGGAACTTAGTCATATTCAATAATAATCTACTAGGGGTCTCTAGGGCCTTGGTACCTCTCTCTTCTCTTCTCTGAAGTGGGAGATTCCTTGGGCTATTTATGCTCATTCAGGTCTCATACAATCTGGATCCCTTCTGCCCGTTGGGTCTTCATGCCTCTGACTGTTGGTTCTTCTTGCAGCTAACAGATTGTCCTTATCCAATCGCTTATAGCCTCATTCTTCGCCAGGGGTAGTATCGGTTATATTCGGTTCTGGAGTCTTGACCGTGTGACAATCAGTCTGTAGGAGGGCATCAGTGTTGACTAATAGAAGCAGTACGTCGCGCCACGAGTTATTTAGTGGCAGACTCGTTCACTTAGGGTCATTTGTTGTTCTAATGGGTCCAAACCGGTTCAAGTTTTTCGGCGTTTGATAGTCAATTTGAGTGATTTTTCAGAATATGTTACCGTAGGGGCGTTGCATAGTTCAAGCTAGCCATACGTTTTATTATAACAACATAATATCCCAACTGGCGTACTCACTACAACGTTTCAAAACACGCCTGGACTGCATGTGTTACCGTGTAAAAATCTAGCAATATCATTGACACATGTCGGTCGAGAATGGAACACCAGAATTTCTGGTGCGAATCACGAATGGCAGTCAAGTTCCGATTGACGGAGTATGGTGAAAGACCACCTTCTGAATAGTGGGATCTAGAGGCAGGTAAATAACATAAAGGACATACAACTACATATATTCTCTTCCGGTGAGACAGAGTTGATTGCGCCGACTTGTTCGTCAAGAACTATAACAAGGGCAGCAATACTGAGCTTGGAATCTAGGCAATTCAGATTATAATGATCAACTAGAGCTGAATGAGTCCTTGACCAACCAGCCCCTTCTTAGCTGTTTGTAGCTTGACTCGACTCTATATACAACTAGTCTGCTAGCCCAGACCGCCTAAGTCTCTGGGATCCGTTTCAAGAAGCGAAGTCTGTATAACCTCACTTTCCAATATTGCCCAATATTGCCTGCATGTCTTGAAAGATCATGAACAGCCTGCAATGATCCTCCGTATGGCCGAAGTGCAAGGCGAACTGCATATTCAGCTGGCACAGAGGTTGCACGTGTGACAAGAACATTGAAACTCCGGCCATAGTATGTAGATAATTATTCTGCGGAGCGAGTAGATTCTCTGTTCGTTTTGAGATAAGATGTCTTGTCGGCTTGCTAATACTTCCTTTAGTGCGTAAGCTTACCTATCCCACAACGGCCCCGGGGGGGGAATATATTATATATAAATTACCCAATTTAATAATAGCTATAGTTAATCAGGAAAAGTAGCTACCTATATACAGTTAGCATTATAAAATAAAATAAATATATATTATTTACAAAAGATTTCCAACCGTTAGTGTCACATTAAACTAGGAGGGTGTCTTGCCATTTTCCAGCGACCGCTCTATCGACGTTATTTTATCCTAATATGCGAAGCGAAAGTTTGCCATTAAGAAATCAACTTATTATGTACACTATTGCATAGGGATACCAGATTCAATATCAGCAAAGCTTAAAAGCCAGCTTCATAGATAAATCACATGCATTTGCTGGTTCATATTGTGGGACAATTAAATCTAATTACACTTTCTACTCACACTTCTTGGAATGTGATGATGATAGGCTTCAATGACTCTAAATGTCAAAGATCACGAACGCAAAGCTGTATATCTGTACAAGTCTCACTCAGGCTTCCATGCAATTTACCATATAAGGCCATCAGACCGTAAGTGTACTTTAAGAGTTAGTATATGCTGTCACTTCTAGAAATCGGAGAATAAGTTCTCGCCCCTTAAGACAGGAGGAGTAGCTACCTGGCTGAAAACTGTATGCCATTCCAAGGCGGGACAATGACAAGCCAAAAGAGGAAATAAGCTACCTATTGCAGGGAAGTGTTAGTACGTACGGGTTGTGAAAATGCCGAAGCAAGCTCACCTGATCATTACGAATGTGGTGTCGATTGAGTTGTTGAAACCACCTGCCATAAGAGGATCACGCTGGCATCTACGGACGAACAATGAAACGGTATACTCTTATTGAGTATACCCCGGATTTGGTTCATCCTGATATGCTAAATAAGTTGGGGATATGACACATGTCACTGCGAGTGTTTAGTAGGTCTGAGTGGTATAGTAGCTGCTACTGACAGTGGAAGAGTAAATTGAAGAAGAGTGCATTCCCTCATACTCATGACGAGCTTTGTTTGATCATGTATCCAACAGCGAAGAGCCTGTTAGGCCGTATGTAGATTACATAACTGGTTGTGATCTTCACAGCCGTAGTCTCGCATCTTACAGAGTACGGTAGGTATACCACCACGTATGTTCGACAACACCCCTGAAAAGAACTCATATAAGTCCGTGGCTAAGCCAGGGATCTCGGCGGCTAGATTAACTATATATGTCAATACATCCGTCCTGGTTGGTGAAATTGTACCTTAGGATGACTGTACATGTATGCATGTATCAAGTATGCTGGGATATGATACACCTACTCACCTTGCACCGCCTCTGCGCCTTTTCCACGTTTTGTTTCACGGCTGGGCAACCGAAGCAGTATCATATCGTAGATAAACGGCTACGGACGGTTGTTGATTGCCGTCTCTTCCAGATAGGTATCTTCAGACACGGACAATGTCAATGATCTGAGAATAGGTCGGCCAAGCCTGATCGGTCTGCGCACATGTCGTTCGATTTGTGTAGCATAGCCTCAATGGAGCATCCTGATGTTCTGTGATACTTGTTTACCAAGATGTTACTTGATTAACAACCGCCTGTTTCTCTACCAAGTACATGAATATCCAGACTACCGGTAACTACTGCGAGATTAACCTCGAAGGGTTTGAAGATAATAGATTTAGGTTCCGCTTTGTTATGTGATACGGACTCATATAAACATGGAATATCACATAGACGCTGAATTCAATAAATATCAACTTTCATAGCATACATATGATATTCACGAGTACAATCCTGGTAGATAGGCTTGAACAGCATAATGCATATCTGTATATCTACATACATGGAATAAAGCATTTGAAACATTGGTGCAGAGGCAAGTATAAATTTGCGCAGCTTTTCTACAGTGCGTGAATGCCTTCATTATAATGTGCAACTGCTCGATGTCGGGTTTCAATTATCAGAAACTTGGCTCCAGCGTTCCCTTTCAATTGGCGAATCACATTTGCCAGATTCCTGTTTAATAATGCTAGATTTATGCACTGTTTTATTCTTGTTTTATGCTTACCTGGTCCCTGCCACTGTAACGGGGATGTAAAGTGGAAATGAGGGCTAGCAGCAGCTTTGGCATCTAGATGTATCCTGTTTTTAATAAAGTTTATCTGCGATTGCAAGTTCATTGTTACTGTAGTGGACCTTGCGGAGTCTCGGTTCTTCGCGCTGCCCGGGTCTGAGCTTGGCAGCATGTCCACGTAGCATGTGAGTATCATGACACGGCCGGTTCAACTGAGCTCTTACGGCAAAATTTACTTGTCAATACCGGATGCCTGTCTCGTTGGATGCGAAAGCAAGGGCAGGAAACAAACACCTCAAATATGGCCCTACACCCCTTCCAGGATCTACATAGTAAATGTCAGTTCAAAATAAAAACCAAGGATACAGCAGGGTAGTTACTAGGGTTGTAACAAATGTGTAACCAGCTCTCTCATCAATCGTTACTAGAGTGGGTAACCCGGGAGGCTTTGCCTGGAGAATTTTAAGCTTATGTGTGAGGGATCTAGTCTCGCTAGTATACTTACATAAGTCACATATATCCCTCCACCCTGTTGATGTTGGCCAAGGTGACGGGGGCTAAATTGATGATCCTGCCTCTCAGGTGCCCGCAATCCGAGCGGTGTATCCGTCTGTACCTGATTTTCATATCATGCAGAGGCGTGGCGTGGCGTACGTATCGTATACCTAGTAGATACTACTACATACAGTATAGGATGAGCACAAATACTAAGAACATTTATGAGTCTCCGGATACCACGCTGTGAAACGAGATGCACCAGCTGATCCTCTCCTATCCATAGGCGAGGGAATATATTGATTACATGAATGCTTGATGATAATGGGTGGGTTATCACCGTGGCTTGAACCAGTCACAGCTCCAATTTCAAGAGAATACATGTGCCGGCATGTGCCACAACAGCATCGAAACGAGTGTCTCGGCCGGCCGAGGCTCTCGATGGCTGAACAATCACTACGAAGTCCGTAGTATGTGGAAACATGCGTACGTGTACTTACTTCGTAAGTCTCTGATGGAGTGGCAGCGCATAAGCGGCGCAACTCTACATTACAACGGCGACTTTGTCGGGTCGGACGCAAGGTGTTCTGCATGCAAACAAATCATTGAACTACTGACACTTCTGTATTTTTACTACTTGCATAGTATGTATACTGAGTGAGAAGTGTGCATAAGTACACTTAATCCTGCAGTGCGCTAGGGGCCTCTCATCTCCTTCCTACTTAACACTACCTACTAAAAGTGCGCAACCGCTCGGACGTGGCTCCGTCGGGCTGCTGAGGGCATACTTTACAAATAGTTCTAGATAATTACTGTAGGTAGTTAGGGAAATAGGTAAGTTGACCACCTCCTGACGCGGTCAGTATCTCTTTTGCCGTCTTCCAACCGGTAGATACAGGTCGTGTACTACTACTACTCTTGAGGTGTGGCGTAAACTAATACGCCAATTGGCGCTTGGACAATCTCAAGAGGGAGGGTAGCCTTTCGGACGTCGAAATCAAATGACCCCAAGCCCTCAAGCGGCCCCCCTCTCGGCCCCATCTTGCCCCTGCTTGGGGGCCCTGTCATGATACCTAAAAGACTGATCATGGATGTGTATCCTGACGGGGACTTTACTACACTGAGTAAAATGCCCCCGCACGTACATGAGATCCTGGTCATTTCGAGCTTGCGATCAACCGAGATCCTTACCTTTATCATTTACTTGACGAACATTGATGCCTTCCTTTAAATAGGTAGGATGATGACGCCCTAAGCACCGTGTAGTGTATGCTAGCATATCCTTGAATGGTGCTTTGCTCGCAAACCATCCCCCCCTTGTACTACCCATCATCATTGTTTAGTAGACTTGTTGGAGAGAATGTTGAATCCTCATTTATACTAATCCGTTGGCACCGTGGCTTCTCGTCGCTTTCTCCCATAAAGGCGCCGGGTACGATATCGCCTCTAGGAGAAAAACACCTCTTCTGAGGTAGCCATAGGCACGAGCGACATGGACTCCATCTGGGTGTCCTCTACCGAGAATTCCCCTACTTATGTTCATGATTCTGTCGCGCAGACCGAGATGGTCGACTTATCTATCACCGCCGATTGCGTCGCACTCGGTGGCAAAATCATTCAACTTCTCTCGGCTTTGACCAGTTTTGTGCGCAACGTACGTGAGGCTAGGTCTGATATTGATGCCGTTTCACGCGAATTACATTCGCTACAGACAGTGCTTGAGTTATTAGAGGAGGACGCTGATCTGTTCCCTCCCGAACTTGTTGAACGGACTGCAATTGTTGTGAACCAGTGTTCTTCGATCCTTGATAAAGTCAATGCGTCTATTGCCATTCTCAACGACCCGGCGCGATCGAAGCAACAGAAGCGAACGCAGTGGCTCGACAGTGGTGTGCCGGAAATCTCAGGCTTCCGAACAACTCTAGAGGCTCATAGAGTAACACTTGGACTGGCATTGGATTTGATTGGAGTGTATGTCTCTTTAACACCTGTTAGAATTATGGTATTTACTATAAATAGAACCACAACCCGAGATCTCACATCCGATGCAACAAACGGCAAGAATGCGGCGATACAGAGATACCAGATTGACGACGACGTATTGACCGATGTCTCAACAATCCTCATTCAAATGGGTCAAATATGTGTGCGGCTACCCGGCGAGTTCGAAAAGTCACCTTCACGTTTCAGTCTCCACGAATACATGAGCTGTTTGAAAGGGTATGCCGAGGGAATTATTCGTCGCAAAGAGATGGAACTCGTGACGGGGCCAAAGCTTGAGCGGCACGCTAAGCAGACGAGTAGAGAAACGCAACCGGGAGCATTTATAGGCGAAAGCCAACAATTTGGAGCCTACGTGGGAGATGCACCGGACAGTGCAATTGATATGGACGACGAGGAGCCAACTTCCTGGAAATCAGTTGGACTACCTGAGAAGCGCATAGATGAGGAAACTTCACCTACGGACGATACGTTTGACTCGAGCCTCGATGTACCTACACGAGCACCAACCCCGCCACCGAAGGATATCAAGAGACTAGAAGCCGCTCGAAGGAAGATGGCCTCACCGTTTGAGAAATTCGAGGATGATGAGCCAGACTCGCCGACCAACCCCTATGGTGTTTTTACCGAGATCAGCTCCGGTGGACAGCAACCCGCGCCTTCGGTCGCCTCTAGTAAAGGCAGAGGATTCAAGAGATTCTTCCCTTCTTTTAAGAGTTCTCCCTCTGAAAACAAGCCGACCGACATCAGGCCCCCCACGCAGTCCACGAGCTCCGCAGCAAGCACAGCACCCGCCGAAATAAGGCCAGTGACACCCATTGTCAAAGCAAGTCTAGTAAGACGAGGTAGCCGAAGGCTCTCCGTTTCCGTGAAGAAACTGCCGTTGTGGAACATGGAGCAACTGGAAGAAGTGGAAGGGGGGCCCGAAACCAGAGCCGTCTTCGGCGTGTCTCTTCAGAAGAGCATGCAGGTCGCCAAGGGCACATCGAAAACGCACCACGGGGATAAAGGGGGGTCGTCACGACGGGACTTCCCCCTCTGCATGCAAAAGTGCTGCTTCTTCCTGAAGCACCACGCCGTGGCCACGCCCGACATTTTCGCCGAGCCCGGCGATATCTTTAACGTGGCGAAACTCAAGGAGGTCTTCAGCAAGGGCCCGACATACGGACAAGACGTCAGCTTCGAGAACTACACCGTCTACGACGTGGCGGACCTCGCGCTGCTGTACCTGTCGCAGCTCCCGCGGCCGCTGGTCCCGGAATCGCTCGCGAGGCGCTGGATCTCGCTTTCGCGACAGGCGACGCTCTCGGGGTCGCACGCGACGCGGCTCGACCAGTGCATCGATTTCTGGGAGGAGGCGCTGAGTGGACTCCGGGGCCCGAGCCGGAGCTTGTTCAAGTTGCTCTTGAACCTGTGGGCCGACGTTGCACAGGCGGAGGAGCAGAACGATATGACGGCTGAGAGGCTCGCCGATGTGGTGCTGAAGCCCTTGATGCATGTCTCTTCGGGCCAGTATAGGACGGATTACATGCTCTCACTGGCGTTCCTCATTCGGAGGAGAGCCGAATATACGGCCCTGCTGGCGGACAACCAGTCGGCTATAAAGCGGATCAGCCGGGCGGCGTGGTAATGTGGCGGCGTGACTGATTTAAGCCGCACATTCTCTCCCACTTGCTGGCTTCCTCCATGGTATATGATTGATGGCGTATGAGGTGTCTGGGCAACAAGAAATACCCCTTTATTTTCTAATATTCTCAGGTCAGCCTCTATGGTGCGGCCTTTAGTTAGCAGGTGTTGCATGTCACGTAGTCTTGATGACATGACAAGTAAGGCAACATGGTAGGCACTAGGAAGGGAGAGACACGAAGGTTGGTTAGTATTTTCGACATGTTACGATGAGGGCGTTCCGGGGACACGGTCAAGGGGGGGTCAGTTGTCAGTTATGCTTCACATGATACCACAGCAATCGACGCGTTCGCGTACAGTATTAAGTACTTGAATGATTCCCACGTCTTATCAGCATTGTGAGGGCGCACCGTGATACCGGGTCCTAGGCAGTATTCTTGTCGCTTGTATGGTCAACCTCCCCAGTTTCCAAGCGCATCGTACAGCCGAGAGCGCACGGTCGTGTGGGCTCAGCTAATGGGAGCAAACTTCCATCTCCCTACGAAGTATTACAAACACCTATTAAGCAATTGCAGCAAACTGGCGGGTATCTGAGCGGCAGGATTGTTACAGGCAATAGGAAGATGAAAGAACAGTTGGACAACAGCAAAGACCTGAGTCGGTAAGGGAGGGCCGGTGTACCTTGAAATGTCGCTCAATGAGAACAGGAATGGAATAAATGAGCGAATGAGAAACCACGGCATCCACATTTAGCCACTGTACATAGTATAAATGGGGAATGGATTATTTGCTATTTGATCGAGCACACTTTCCAGTTTCAAATGGAAACCTCATACTCAGCATATCTTCGCGTAATTCCTTAGGTAGATACAAGAAAAGCGACCAGTGAGGGCACAGAGCGCGGTAGCACGACAAGGGAGGTTAGTCATGACATAAGTAAGTACCTACTACGTACATACATATTCTAAGCAGGTTATTCGGGTGTTTTAAGAGGCTGGGATGGGCGCGATTGTGATGCCATTCAAACGGCCATTAATAGCGCGCGTCAGTGGGAAGCGGGACCTTTTTTTTTTTTTTCTTGGTTCCCCTCAGCACTATCGTAGCCATCCATTGGCAGCAGCACAAGCAGAAGCACAAGCATAGGACCGAGGTTGTATGTACTCATCTACCTCGTCCATTCCAAGGTAAAACTCGTGGGAACAGTAGGCTATGGTCAATTGTCGAGAAAGACAAGACTTTCCTCACGGCTCTAGTGTGGTCTTTATCTATCGCTGTTTTAAACAGATTACCTACTAAATACCTTATATAGGTATCTATTGAATACCTAGGTACCTTATATACCTGACCAGACAGGCCGGCCACGAACCTCATTGCGAGGCCAGTTCCCAAGACCGTCTGGCAAGGGATTGGTTACACTCGAAGCGACCAGACGCAAAAGTTTTAAAATAATTTCTGTTTACGCACATGCTCGTCAGACACTCAATATCTCTCTCTGCAAGATCAATTCTCGAGGGATTAAGAAGAAGAGAACTTCATTGTTCATCGGAGCCGGCGCCGAAGACGGGTTAAAGTGCTAGTAGCAGAGAGGTGGGGTTCCCAGTCGCGAACGCGCTCAGGGCAGTTCAGTTCCACTTTGCACCGCGAACCCCCCCGACTCACTAAGACACGCACTTACACGCGACTCTGCAGTGTGAGCTCCATTGGCACGGTAGAGAGCCGTGACACTAACTCTTCTCACATACCTGCCTACTTGCCAACCTCCATTACCTACTTACACATTCTACATCCATGCACACACACAAATACATTCTCTCTCTATTTCTCTACTCTGAACTTCGATCGTTTTCTATACTACTTGATTCAGATCTGACGCGGTAGTCCATCCTATCTATCTAACACTACACTCGTCCTTCCGTCTATCTGTCTGTCTGTCTGTCTGTCTCTACCTTGGCCGTTCGTTGTCTATCTACCGGCGTGTCGACTAGAAACCCCAACCCTTTTTTTGACCTCTGTCCCTTGGACCACAAACACGTAACATTTCGATAGATCACGTCTCCTCTTGGCTGTCTTGCTATGCTGTTTGGTCTCCCAACCGCAGTAATATGAGTTCCTCACCTGTCAAGCCTGTCGAGGAGACAGGAGCCGGCGAACCAACTCTGCCTCCTCTCTCCTCCGCCGCTTCCACAGCATCTAAGAAACGTCCAGCTTCTTTGCTGCCACCTTTCGAGCTGTCCTCCTCGCCCGGCCTCCCTAAACCTTCAAAGAGAGGGGCTCGAGAAGGCCCTGATGGCCCGACTCCTTTTTTCAAATATCCAACTCCGATTCCCACCTCGAGTACTGGTATCCTCTCTTCCTCCCCTTTGCGCCACCAACACTCGAGGCCCGGCCTGGTACGCACACAGTCCACCGTCTCGGAACGTGCGCCCCTGTCCGCCGTTCCCTCACTCGAGCTCAACGAAAATGGAGATATGCTTTACATGGGTCGGTCCAGCAACTCCTCTCACTACCAATTGTCCGCGAACCGACTCATATCACGCATTCATGTCAAGGCTCGCTATATCCCCGCCGCCTCGCCCCTCGAACCCAATAGAGTAGAGATTGAATGCAATGGCTGGAATGGCTTGAAGCTGCACTGTCAAGGCAGAACATGGGATTTGGGAAAGGGGGATACTTTTACCTCGGAGACTGAGGATACCGATATCATGATTGACGTGCAGGACGCGAGAGTCATGGTGCAATGGCCACAGAAGATCCACCGTACCTCGATAGCTGACCTTTCCGACTCAACATGGGATGACTCGCCTCGCTCACGACGACGTGCCTCCGTCCCTGCACCAGATTCAGTGCAGTCGAGCCCCCTCCGCCGTCATGCTCGGATTCAATCACCCGTATCTCCCACGCCTGCTAGCAGATCATCGTCTAGCCTGAATAGTTTGCTAGCACTTGATACGACCGAACCGGTCGCGATATATGAGGATGCAAGCGCTGACGAGCAGGACCTACCTAAGCCGCTGCCTGATGTAAATGTTTCTTTTGCCGAGACTGAAAAGACGAATAGCTTTTCAAGTGACCTCAGTGACCTAGATGATGAAAATGAGCCCGACGAAGAGAACGACCCATTTATATTCTCGTTTGGCGAGTTTGGTCATAACCTCTCGAACCGACTTGCCGCCATCGCAGCGGGGTCGCCGAAGCAATTATCTCGCGCCGAATCGGGTCGCTCAACAACCAAGCCCTCAGCCGAGCCAGAAGAAGAAGAAGAGACTTTCCATCCTAACACGGATGTTGAAGTGGTTAGAAATCACGTTGTAAACCAGCTCGCATTTTCTCGACTGTCGTCGAACCCGCTCACCACAATCATGAACAATCTTCCAGCGGAAGAGAAGAAAGACTTGTCCAAATTAGCACTGCGACGAATCATCGAAGGCACGGGGTGCGTTGGCATTATCACCCGAACGGGGAAAGATGCAGCCGGCAAGGCCTTGGAGAGCGAATACTACTACGTGCCAGAACATGACACGGACGAGTCGCGCCGTGTTGCTGTGACAGATGGCTTGCGAAAACCGAGTTTACGAGCCTGTAGGAAACAACACAAGGTACGTAGCTTAGGAAGAAATGGATGCTAGTCCAAAATACTAACTCAGCGTAGCAATACTACTGGAAGCGTCCCAAAACACCATGATGGCTTTCGCTATACGGCAGATAGCGGTGGTGATGGGGCGATGACGGAAACTCAGATGTGTCGCCTGATTTGGTCTAAGAAACGGGGGAGGAAAGGAAGCACACACGATATCCGTTTTGTTTTCGCATTTATTGGCGCATGCATAGCTCCAGGCGTTATTTTGTCTTTCGTTTTTTTTTCGAGATAGCTCGCGGTGTCCCTATTCCCCAGTGTTCAGCTTATGCTTGTACAGTTTTAACCTGTCGGGTTGGTCAGAAAGGCTGTCTATCCTCGGACAGATTGAGGCAGTAGATTGGTATGTTTGAGAAATGATTGTAGCAAGACACGGTGGCAGGTTGCACAGAAGTGTACTTGTTATGAAGAACATGGTGGAAAGGGGGTGGATAACGAGGAAGGAGATAGGCCCTTGTTGCAGATGTGGTTAAGAAGCGTACGCGCAGCTGCAGATGATGAAGAAAAATTTGATGATAAACTTGATGAAGCTTCTGTTCCGATGGATGGATGGCTTGAGCGTTGGTTGTAGGTGGTTAGGTAGGGTTTTGGCTGCTGCTGCCTCATCGTCATCGCCACCTCCGATCTGATAGGTGGTGTCTGGTGGTGGCCAACCCCTTATCGGCAGAAATTACCCCGCAGTACAACCAGCTTCCCCCCTGCGCCCCACCTTCAACCTCATAGCAACCGCTGATCTTGTGTGAGGTCCTTACACAACTCAGACAGGTGTCCGGATAGGCTCGCCATGTAATCAATCAATCTTCCAGATGTCACACCACAGAATCGTTGATATCATCCAGTGCATGTCTTATCTATATGAGATGTGCTGTATCCAGCCTTGATATAGGTACTGTAGGTTAGTTAGTATGTATGACCTTTGCCCTAATTTCCTCCTAATGCTCAAGTCGAACCAAGCAACTTAGATGGACAGGCGCAAGTCATTGAAATTGATGAGATCCCTCTCAAGTCGCCATTGATTTTTGATAAACTTCTCTCGGATTACATCTGTCCGATCTGCCTCTTGCTAGAATAACTTGTATATCCATCATTTCAAACGTCGCACGCTTTGCATAGCTACCTACCCATCAACCCACCTCCTAACCTGACATGACCTGACTTTACTTTACTTCCAATACCTACCTTACCCCTCTCCCATTTACTTATATACCTACCTGCCTGTACACTGCCTAAAAGTAGCCAACTCCCTTCCAAACCCAACCAACTCTGAACACCATATCCAGATCAAATCAAATCAAAGAGATCAAAACAAGACTCCCTCTCCCAAGATAAAACAAAGCATCAAAAGAGTAGTGATAAAAGAACCATGGCCACCACTCAACAGCCCAAAAACCAATTCCTCCCCAAGAAACTAGATCTCTCCACGCTGCAGAGCGCCGAGATCGAACACGCGAAGCCCAGACCGGGCCCGCAGAGCCCGCAGCTCGAGAAAGACGCCAAGAGAGCCATGGCGCACACCGCGGAGTGGCAGCCCGAGTTGCGCGAGGGAGGTGGTGCGTATGGGCACCGTGGATATAAGCAGGAGGAATTGCGCCGCGAGATTTATATGGGTGGTGATTCGAATTCTGCTGCATGAGGAGAACTTGGGATTAGGTAGGTAGGTAGGTAGGTAGGTAGTGGAGCTAGGGGTGGATAGGAATAGGGAAAATTGGAATTAATTGATTAATTGATTTGGGGGGCGTATTAAGGATCAAATGATTGTTTTACCTGGGAAACTCTGGTTTTATGATTGGTGTGGTTATGAAGATCCGGTTGGTTTAATGGCGTTGAAGGAAAATTCGAGATTGGGCTTGGAATTCACAACGACGTCGAAAACGGCTTGCTTCTTCGGCACGGAACTGTGACAGAAAGCAGAAATTGGGTATTCAAAAGAGGCGAAAATAGTTAACCTTCCTTACTATCAGTTTGCTCGATACTCAGATTTCAGCGCGTTCACTACGGCCGCGGGTTCAGATAACTATGTAGTTGCACATCAAATATTTGTCCTTAATACATTATAATGTCAGCAAACGAAATCTTACGCACTATATTACCACCCAGTTTCAAATCATTATTATTCCCATACCTTCTTTGCAACATATATTTTCGCGCTTGTAGCAAATTATTTAAATAGAGATATGAGGAACTCGCTAGTTCGATAGTATGTGGTACAACAGCAAGGAGATATACGTCGATGGGTAACTAGCGAATCCAAATATGACAATCCAATACTTTACAAGATAGGAGAGACATATCCATAACTTCGAAAAGACAATAAATAAATAACAAATCCAACCATACCCATAGTTATGCGAAAGCTTAGATCGCGAGCTGCTATAACATCGCCTCCAAAGCGAACTCCAAGCGCCATACTGACATTGTGCAAATTTCAACATAGCCAAAAACTCAAACTGGTCGGTGAGAAACCCGTAGGGCCCTTCCCATCCGTGCCGCCAGTATGAAAATATTCAATCACGACACCGAGGGCATAGGAAATACCCGCCACCCAGACCCCGCCGACAATGATCCTCTCGCCAACACCCATTTTCGGCTTTTTGAACTTCTCACCCCTGTTCTTCTTAGAGGATAATCTTTTCCCGCTGAAAACGGCCTCTTCTCGACCAACTTTGACATTGGATCGAGAGGAGTGCTCTACCGGCTCTTCCTCTACTCGTGGTATATCGTAGTTCACGAATCCCGTAGGCGAAACAAATGCTGCAGGGTTTGGCACTGCGGCCTGGCGTCCCATCATGTCGATCGGATTGACGGAAGGACTACCGTCTTGGGCCGTTGCTTTTGCTGGTCGTACTTGACGGAAAACCAGCACATGTCCACTACCAGAAACGATCTCGAAGCCCTCAGCTTGGAGAGGAGCGAAGTGTGGGAGGAATCTGGTGGGGTTAGATAGGCGAAGGAGGACCTCTGTCGGGCTTAGTGGCGACGCGAGATCCGGTACCACAGAAGTCGTCTCTGCAATGTTGATGGTCTGCGAGACGGGGTCATAGGCCAAGATCTTATAAACGGTGGGCTCGTCCGGCTTGGCTGCTTTCTGACCCCGCGCCTGATTTAGTTCCAACGATGGTATCCCATCAATTTCAGGATCTCTGTCGCTATATAGACTAGGCGACGAACGCTCTGGAACCTCTTTCTCTCTGTCCTCTACAGCAAGCCTGGGCTTCGGGGGTACCTGGCCAGGCTCGCTACCGTAGGTTCGTGTGTAGAGAGGCATTGTGTTCCTCCCTCCACATTCTTTCGCGAATGAAGTTTCGAGACCTTGTGGTTCTTTCGAATAGAGATCTGCTCCAAACCCACGATTCAATCGACCATGCTTCCTGATGGACCCACCACGAATTACAGATGAATCTGACCTGGATATGTTGCGAGGCGAATCGTGAAATTCGAGTGCCTCAGTTTCCATCTGGGTAGATGCATCATTCAAAAAGATGTAACCTGAGGGAAGCTTCATTTTTGGGATTTTCTTTAGTTCAGCGCTGATGTCTGGTATCTCAATTTCCCGCAGCTTTACATTATCCATCTTTGGACTCTCTGTTATGGGATCTCGTGAAGCTTGAGCTTCATAGGTCCTTGACCTGAAGGCTTTGTACTTCTCGAGACCTCCGTATCGTCCAAAGAGCTGGTTTTGATCATTCATGTTGTCTGCGGGTGTAGGGACATACTCGTGGAGATCATCATAGGGTGTCGATGGTTCACTTGTGGGCTCAGGTTCCTCTGAGGGCCGATACCGATACTTCTCCAGGTCGTGCAATTCTGCAGTTTCGCCTTGTGTAACTGAGCTCTCATTGTGCATATATGGCCCATAACCACGCAATTCGTTGACGAGTTGGTCTGGATTCGAGCCAGGCTGGTTGGATGATTTGGTTTGAGCAGGCTTTTGGGAACCAGACTGATCGGATGCGCCATAATGTTTGGGTTTGTTTGGCGATTTCTCCAGGGGTTTATCGGACGTTGCAGACCCATTCTTGTGAAAATCGCCATAGTCCTCAGCTGGATCATCTAAAGGCAGATGATTCAAGGAATACTCCTCACTCTTCAATGCTGAATTGTCGTATATATTATCCCTGTGCACAGACGGTTTCGTGGATTCGGAAGTAGAAGGAGTAGGCCAATCATCGAAGTCGTTTTCGGCATACTTCCTAAGCTCGGAAGCCGGCGGCTTACCATTGGAATGGACCGGTGGTTTTTCTTGGTCTAGATTTGATAGGTTCGGCCGCAGCTTGTTAGGGTTGAAAATTCTAGCCGAAGGTTCAGGGTCTATCTCCAGAGGTCTAGGGTCTCTCCTTGACACCTTCCTATTCGTAATAGGGTCGATCACATAATCTTCTTCCCTAGGGACGTCGGTCTTGCTTTGCACTGCATTCTGGGCATTACGCTCGGGTTGCGTGTCCGTCTCCCTTTGAGACCTGACGTGCCGTGGCGTATTGCGGGTATAATAAAATTGTCTATAAAACTGTCTACGAATTTTGGAGCCATCAATATGGGAGGGGTTTTCTGGGTCCTTGGATGAGGCTTTCCTCTGTCTGTCAATCTCGTCTTGGATAAACCAAGGCGATTTCCATTCAGTGTTTTTGGGACCCCAATGGCAATATCTTGCCACAGCTCGCTTAAGCGTATGTTTGAGGGGTTCGGGAAATGGCTGCTCATGCCAAGGGATACTTTTGTCCATATCGTTGGCATACTTGCGTTTCAAAGTTTGATAATAGCCACGTCGAAGTTCGCGTTCGTAGGCTTCGTGAAGGTAGGCTTTGTTGAGGAAGGAAGACCATATACCGTAGCGAAAGGCCCGAGCTTGGACAGGACGACTTAACCGCAGTGCAGACGAGCGCGAAGTGGCGAATGGATTGGCGGCTGTTCCAGTATGGACATGCAGAGGTCGTAACCTCGAAGCAGTAGTCGAGATCAACATATTGCTGGATCTGGAGTCAACGGCCGCATTCTCAGCGACCTATACACGTCACATTAAACGTATGCGTGGGCGGGATTCGGCGTTGAACGTTTGCTTGAAGTTGCTGTTGTATCGCTGGCTGACGTATTTGATCAGATGGCTGAAGGTGAAATGACGTATCATGCCAATACCCGAAAGGGGTGCCGCCGCACTTAGGCAAGTAGACGGAGTGAGGCTTACGACAAGCGCCGCCTACATACGAGATGAAGTAAGAATATAAGTGTTGAGATATATACCTAGGTAGGTCGACATACCCAATGGTTGGGTGAGGGAGATGTGGTGGTAGAGCAGTAGGCTCCCGAAGGTCCGGAGGGTGGGAGGCAGGCAAGGAAGGTTTGGTTCCCTGGTGCATGGGGGTGCGCATGCCTCACAATTACCTACCACTGTCTACCACTACCTACCACCTACTTACAATGGACGGTAGGTATAGTAGGTACACTACATCAGGTACCTACGTCCATCCCACGGATACAGTGGCGTGCGATGTACCAGCAAGCCTCGAAAGGCATCTCCAAAAGAGGGGTATAGGGAATCTGGTGACACGCGCACGATACCTCGAAGATTACATACTGAGATGACAGAAAGCCCCAAGCCAGACCAGACCTCCGTAGGCCGTTTCAGCCCTTTTGGAGTGCATGCGTTGAGGCAGGAGAAGGCGGGGAAGATGTCACTTGAAGTACCCACAGCCTAAGTACATACCTACATAGTACTACGTACATCGTGTACTGTACGTAGTAGGTAATTACATACCTAGGTCAGCTACAGCTCCAGGTGCTTTAGGTACATTCAAAGAGGGAGCCTGCCCTGAGGTTGATAGAGAGAGTTCTTCTCAACCTTTACTGTATATAATTTGCCGACACTGCTGAGGATATCTTTCTATTAACCACAATGCAAAGGAGGTCATACGGTACTCCTTAACGGTAGGATCCAGACCTGCTTCCACCACGCAAGCTCCTGTGGGTACCTACCTGTGTACAGTCAGTCATATGAGGTACCTAGACATATGTAAATGAATGTACCTACCTTGACATGTACCGAGCTTTGTGGGCCAGAGCTCCCCGGGTGGTTCCGGACGTTTGCGGGGTAGACTGAATGGAACAAAGTGGCCGCGTACCCGCCCGCCTACAGCTGCCCATATAAGTATCTAGGTACATGCTTCTGAAAGTAAAATACGAAATAGTGAACTATATTGGTATCTGCATATTCTCCTATACCTGCATTTATTCTTACTAGGTATTTTACTCAACAATCCAACACTTCCACCTATTTGATGTGTAGATACTTACGGGGCTATCGGCCTGAGTCACACAGCATACCAGTACTTACTTGACTCCCATTAATACCTACCTACATGCGTGCTCTCAGTTGGTAGATATTTCCACAGGGAGAGATTAATTTTATGTATTTAGTTCGTTCGTCTTATCGGAAGCCTTGGGGTTCTTTGGCTCTTTGCTCTGTTAGTTTTAGTTGGTTTCTGGCAATACAAGTAGACCAACAACGACGTCACCAAAAAAGAGAACTGTGAGGTGAATTAACCCCACCGTGGGGTTAAATCTTCAGCATCAACCCCCCGGGGCACTTGTTGCATTGCTGCTTTTTCCTATCCATTCCTAATTACCTACCTACCTAGGTACTGACTGCAAACGCGCCCCGACACCCGTCTGCTTGGCAAGGTTACTGTGTACATATATGCGATTATTCGTATCCCAACTCCGGCGAGGATGAGTCGGAAACCGGCCAAGGCCCGTGCTGCCAGTAGCAAGACCCCTCCAGCTTTCGGCGCAAGCTCCCTCGGTTTTGGCAGTTTCGCGTCCGCCGCGAGCGGCATCAACCTCTCCTATCTCGCCGAACCCCCCGATTTCTCTTCGGTACACGACGCCAATGTTGTTGTCTGTCTCAAGAACCTACAGAAGAAAGACGCCACCACCAAGGCGAAAGCTCTCGAGGAATTAGTCGCCTATGTGCAGGCTCACCCCTATGAAAAGAATGGGGGTGTCGAAGAGCCGGTATTGGACGCCTGGGTAGGGTCTCTCTGCCTACACCCGACCGACCGCAATCCCCTGTTGACAATGCATTCCTTAGGTGCAATCGTACCCTCGTACATCAATAGACAACTCGAGACGCGTCCGCGAACTCTCCCACGGTCTCCAGTTCGAGCTTATGAAATCCGCCCGGAAGCGCATGGAAAAGAATGTTCCCAAAATTGTTGGCCCCTGGCTTGCTGGTACTTTTGACCGCGACAGAGCCGTCTCAAAAGCAGCCACCGAAGGTCTCTCATCCTTTCTCACCACGCCGGAGAAGGTACTTCTGTTCTGGAAGCGCTGCCAGCAGCAAATTCTCAACTACGCCAGTGACGCGGTTAAAGAGACAGCAGACACCCTGAGCGACCGCCGTTCCACCAATTCAGATGATGCCGATGCAAAATATTTCAGAGTTCTTGCGGGAGGCCTCGCATTGGTCTTGAATCTCCTACAAAAGCTAGACGCTGCGGACGTTGAGAAATGTATGGATACATATGACCAGTTCTTTGATAATGATATTATATGGGCAAGCGCAGTTGCGAGCGATTCTGCTGTGCGGAAATTATCGTCTCAGCTCCTGTCAGTATGCATCGAGAGGAGACCCGGCCAGGTCGATGCCGATTTGCCTCGTATCAGCAAGATTTTTGTGGCAGAAGGCCTTAAAAGCAACCAGACTGGCTCTGCTATCGACTTCATTGACGTGCTTACCAAAATAACAACGAAATATCCGACGGTATGGACGTCCGATTACAGAAGCAAGAAGTCAGCCGTCTCACGGCTCAAACTCTTCCTCGAGTCTGGCTCACAGGCGAGTCCACCGCATTATTGGACCAAACTGACTCAGCTCGTTGAAATGATACCCAGTGGCATACTACCTGCAGATACCGATGGTGCCATAGAACTCTTAACGTCAATGCGAAAGGGGGTTAGCAGTCGCGACGAGCCACGCACCAATCTAATTGAGGCCTGGTCCTCATATCTTAGCTTAGCGAGGCAATTTTTGCAAACAGCTTCATCTAGCGAGGCACGTTTGAAGATATCCCAGCACGCTATCTTTCCATTGATCAAGAACTACCTCTTTCCCTCACCTGAGACATCGGTCTGGTCATCGGGAAATCATCTGCAAATTCTAATAAGGGCTTACACCTCAACTACCACTCTGCCCTTTGAGGATTTAGTTGAAGCTACTAGACTTGAATGGGGGCAATTGAAGGACGAGCTTCAGAATCATATCCGCAACTCCCTACCGGAAACTTCGAAAGAGCACCAGAATTCCCAGAAGTCGGTAGCTGAGACGGGAGGGAAATGGTTTTCCTTGGCAGGGAAGATTTTAGACGCGCATGAGAAAACTGCGACTGGAGACCGCCCAATCCCAGATATTCCAACCCCATTATCTTTTGAGCTACTCGAAGAGAGCATCAAACTACTCAATACCAGGAATTGGAAGCCCTTTGGTGTGGCTATAATTGTTGAGTCGGCGATCAAATCAGCGTCTCCTCTTTTCAGCCGGACACCGGCCTCGTTCAGCATACTTGATAAGTTGGAAGATTATCTTGTGGAGGGGCGAGATGTGTTTCTAAGGTCATGTAGTGCGCCGTTCATCCTCTCAAGCATCATTCTACTGGGTCAAATTCCGCACCAGCAAAGACAATTCGAGAAGATATGGGATTCTAGCATTTCAATTGTGATGGAGTTTCTAGATACCACGGAAGGTATCCCTGCGCTAAGCAAGCTCATTTCTAGTACCGAAGCGGCTATCATGGCGCAAAAAAAGCCCGACCTACAGGCTGAACTCATACGGAGGTGCTTAATGTGTAGCACAGGTCATCCTGGGTCTAGCTGGGACCTGTTCAACAACGTCTTCACCTTCGGGGTGCTAAACGAGCCTGCCTCAAACAGGCTCGCTAAAGAACTGGCTAGCCATATAAAGAACTCTTCAGGCGAGCTGAATGAAGACGTCCTGCGGGGATTGCAGATTATTGCAGAGAAAAACCCCGAACTATTGACACGCGACGAGGAAGTCCACATGGGATTAATGACCAGCTTGCTTAGTCTATCAGAGAAGGGACGCGGATCCCAGACGGCGACGTTGCAGGCCTTGCTGGGAACTCAATCAAATGAAGCGTCCAATATTGATCACCTTATTCAACAAAATATAAATAGTGCGAGTCCAACCTCACTCTCGTATGTGCCGTCTCCGTATCCTCTTATTATTACTAGTCCTGACTTTTCTCCAGGGTCGACACTCTCGTTCAACAGGCGATGCAAGCGCAAGAAGCGCTCCAAGCCTCCACACAAGATGACAATTCCAAGGAAAAGATTTCTTCCCTTCTACCAAATGTCGAAACATGGAAGCAACAGCTATTCGTGCTACTGCAGGATACTCCGAATGTTTCTCTCGCACTTACAAATAGCCTGGGTAGTGCAAGTTTTCTGGCAACAGGCCAGACTCGGGACGAGGTTGCAAATATGCAACGAGATGCCCGAGGCTGTTCTATACCTGGCCGCATGGCCTTGTACATTTCCAAACTGCTGTCTTCCGGTTTCAGCTTCGATCAAACAAAGTTGTCTTTTAAAATCGATTTGATAATAAATATGAGCGTTACCGCTGAGCTCGCAGCAGATCAGCTTACCATGATGGGCGAAAACGGTGTCTGGAACTCACTATCCTCCCCTGATAATATATCGGATCTTGAGCTTTTAACTACCTCGACTCATAAGTACCTTATTGGGATAGCTGAGCGTGCCCAAGGCTGGCGCGACGGGTCAGGTACAGAGGAAGCGCGACTAGTCCACGCCATCATCGCACGGCTGATCGAAGAGTCGCAAACATTTTCACCTTCAGCGTTCTATTTTGCTCGGTCGATGCAAAATATTCTTCAGACACTTGCAGAGCGGCATGGCTTCCCATCAAGCGGGGAGCAGTGGCTAGTCGACACAGACTGTCTTAAATCTTCTGCTTCAACGGTATACCCGGCCGCTGCGATAATAGGCGGGCTCGGCGAGACTCTCAAATCGTCGAAATTCATTAGCACCTTCTGCAATCGCTTGGTAAGCGACATTGCTGGAGCTAAGCTCCGTCAAGATAAGAGTCTAATAACCCTTATCCTGCTCAACCTCTGTATGCAAATATATGATATGGGTGAGCTACCAGTTGCGAACAACAGACTAGTTTTTGCTGTCAAGCAAATAACTTCTTGGTTAGAAACACCAGATGACCTTGATAACGCATTCGCTACGGAGGCTTGTCGTTGTTTACAACGCCTATTGCCTTGTATCAAAGACGTCTATGGGACTTACTGGGAGAAAGCAATCGATTTCTGCATCTATCTCTGGACCAAACCCCCTTCTCAGCCTCTTGAATCCCGTTTGCCCGAAATACATGCATCACTGCGGCTCATAGCCATTCTTCAGAGTTTAGAGGATCCAAACGATGACCTTGTCGATGTTCTGGAGGCTTCGATGGCGAGAAAGTCGGCTGCTTTGATTGAACTACTAAAGCTGCCTAGAGATAAGCACACCCAGCCTCTCGAAATAGTAGACTCTATCCTCTGTAGGCAAGTCGAGAAATTGCCTCTCCAGCAGTATGAGGATCTTTCGGATCTTTACGGATTAGTGGCAAATGACTCCCGCGCGATACAGACAGCAGCGTTTAGCCTATTGAACAGAGCGCTTCCAGCTGTGCAAGAGAAGCTCTCTATAGAGGTTCTCTTAGAAAAGAAAGAGGCGCGACTGCCCGATGAGCTTTTATCACTTCTTCTCGGCGCGCCAACATTGGACTCGTATCCTGATGATAGCATAGCCCACTTCCCGACCCCCGTCCGATCATACCTCCTGTCTTGGCACCTAGTGTTTGATGCTTTTCAAGCGGCGTCTTTCAAAGTACGGAGCGACTACGCCGAAAATCTCAAGGCTGAGAATTATATTGGTCCTTTGATGGAGCTGACCTTCGATGTACTGGGTCACTCAGCAGCTCATGGGCTGAACCTAGACCGATTAGGGTTCACAGAAGATGATATTCGACACTACGACCTAGCTTTAGGCGAATCGGAAACCGAGGAGAAAAACATGCAGTGGCTCTTCATACACTTATACTATCTGGTATTGAAATTTGTCCCAGGCCTGTTCAAGGCGTGGTACATCGATTGTCGCTCTAAGCAGACAAAGATAGCCGTCGAAGGATGGATGACGAAATATTTTTCTCCGCTCATCATCTCCGAAGCTTTAGAAGACGTAGTCAAATGGAACAACACCCAAGAAACACCTGTGGGCGATGAGAAGGAGCTAATTGTGAAGGTTAGTAGAGCGGCGAGGGAAGTCATTGCCGGCTACGAAGTAGATGATCTCAACGCTTCCATCGCTATCCGCATCCCTCCCGGATATCCACTCGAGGCCGTCACGGTTGTCGGGATCAACAGGGTCGCAGTGGATGAACGGAAGTGGAAGAGCTGGATAATGACAACGCAGGGGGTCATTACATTCTCGGTTCGTACCTACCTCTCGCCTCCTTTCAGGCAGCTATCTACTTTGGTCCTAAGCTAATGGCTATCATCACAGGGAGGGAGCGTCATAGATGGACTCACCGCATTTCGACGCAATGTCGTTGGGGCACTCAAAGGCCAGACCGAGTGCGCTATCTGCTACAGCATCATCAGTACTGACAAGAAGATGCCCGACAAGCGATGTCAGACTTGCAAAAATCTATTTCACCGCACCTGTCTTTACAAATGGTTCCAGAGTAGCAACCAAAACACATGCCCGCTATGCCGGAACCCAATCGACTACTTGGGTGCTGACACGAGGGCACGTAGGGGCGGCTCTGGTATGTAGATAGGGTTGGGCGGTATTTGGGTATTTCAAAGGTTTGCATCATAGAATCTAAGAACATCTACACTATCTAGAATAATACGACAATTGGTGGGCTCAGGCCGCCGGGAGGGTCTATATCGACACCCAGAGCTAGTGTTTCTTCATCGCATGGTAGTAGCACCTGGCAGTCGTCTTCAACTGCCCCTTGCGGATTATTTGCGAGAGAGGTAGACGGACAGAGTGGAAGTTACGACTATTGGGAGTGAGTATCATCACGGCAGCTCTTGCCACGGAGTAGCAGCCGACTGAGCAGCATATTTTGCAAGTATGCCTGCTGGGTCGTTTCGTCCTAGTTTTCAACTCTCTTAACTCTTTATCTGTGTCGCTCGCGTCTTCTATTGCTCGTATATTCGCTATTTCTGACACAGACGTCTTGATGTACACATTGCTTGCATTCATACAGACTTGATTAACATATTGCAACCATGTCCCTGTTACACCGATGGTCTCTACCAAGTCGAGGTTTCATCCGTGATAAAGCTCAAGATGAAGAACACATGGAGCAGACAAAATACCCTACCATGCACCTCAGCCAGCTAGGGCCTCGTCGGAGGGCCAATTTATCTTCGGTCTTCTCAACGTTGTTCGAGAAGCCTAAGAATCGCCGCAACATACGCCGTGAGAATAACGACAGCCAGGTTGCTGACAACCGGCCGCTACTAGCGTCTCAACGAGAAAATATACGACCAGATGCAGAAGAATCTGGTTACTCACTTGAATATGAGTTTCAAGACCCCGTGGCCACATTCCATTCAGCCCCACTGGGGCAAGGTGGCGTGCCCGAACTTCTATCGAAGGACACGACCGCTGATAATGGCGAAACCTCCCCGTGCATCTCGCCAGGTATCTTTATCCAGGGCAAGCCACAAGCCGATGTAAAACGATCAGTGCGTTGTTTTAGCCTCTCGAGCACAGTGACTCATGAAAGTGATAGTCGACTTGAGGAGTCTCCTTCTACAACGTCTGTTGAGAAAGACAAGGTCCGCGAGAGAAACTTGTCCGCTTCGTCTTCTTACCCATCCGAGGGTCTGCGTTCTCCTGTTCCTGGGTATTGCTCGCCAGAGTTGGCTACTCCCCACACGATGAGATACCTCGCCGAGTATCGGCGCTTCGGCCAGTATCCTTCCAAAAGCTCGTGGCATCTGGCAAACTTAGACACAGATGAAACGCCAATCAGTGCCGATCATGAAGGAAAGACCAGCGCCTCCTCATCTACCGAAATTGTTTCTCCTGGTTGCTCGATAGCTGGCCAGAGTTGCAACGTCCAACCCCTCCCTTTCTGCAACCCTTCTGAAAGTCACACCAACCTAAGGTGTGCAGACAAGACGCAGTCGCAGCGCAGACTAAGTATACTTCAAGGGGTAAGAGCACATCAGAAACCGTCATCGACTAGTGAAATCACAGTGCCGATCTTAGAAAACGAAGATGCCGTTTCCTCGCGGCTGGAGGTCAGTTTCATGAGCTACAGGCGGCCGCATGCTAAGAGCACGTCCGACGACGACGATAACAATTCTCAAGACGGAAGAAACACCAGCTCAGCAAACCATCTACATCCCAGCGAAGACACGGAACGAACTATTGTCACGGCGATAAAGCGGTGCAGCATATCCGATAACGACGGAACCTGGTCCACGATCCACGAGGTCAGAGAGCGGCGGTCTTCATCATGGATGATGCAGCTCTTCTCACTCAATTCTCCGAACGGCACCGCCCTCGCCCAGCGCCTGCGGAAGATGAAGATCAGAAAATGGGCCAAGAGGGCGTGTTTCAAGACCAAGGCTCGCTTCGAGCTTGTAGGCAGACCCGTGAAACTCGCGTCTCCTCGGCGCAAGTGGCGTCACAGATTAAAGCAAAGGACTATGAAGAAAGTGAGGCGGAATTTCGGAAAGAAGAAGAATACGAACAAGGATATAGAGGGAGGGAAGGAGAGCAAGAAGAATGCGAGAAGCAAGAAGCTCTGGGATGTCAGTGAGACCCTAGAAGCTACCAAGAAGCGGACGCGGCACTACCACAGGGGCATGACGAATCACCTCTTCGACAACCTCTCCAAGCGAAAGAGTCTACAGTTCGCTACTATGTCCAAGTCGGGAAAGGAAGATAGGATCTGCGATACCCATAAACGGACACGATCGTGTCCCGCTGATTTAGGGGTATGAAAATCGAACTGCTTGATACAGGCCATGCGTCTCTGTTTATATATGGTATTCGCGGGCAATTCACAAGGAAGCCAAGAGCATTTTCTGGGTACATAGATTCTACCTCTGGGGAACAGCAGCGAGTATGGTTTGTAAGGTCGATCACCGGTGACAGCGCAATTGGTAGAAGTAGTCAAATACGATTCTTATAAGTTGAGCAAGGCGTTCCAATCTTTTTCCCTTTAGTCCGCCTGCGAATCCTAGTTCATAAAGCTTAGTAGCACATCAAGGGGGGCTTGTTTGAACCTCAAGTCGAGGATATCGTTGAGCGCTACATAATTATAGCGAACCAATGATCCCCCTTTTTTCATGTCCGTAAACCCAGCATTACTAATAAGTCAATACACAATGAGGGCCTAGTAGAAAGAGAATCATATCACCGAAGGTCAACAGTAGTATAATTAACCGTGGTATTTTGGTAAACTCGTATTGTGCTAGTGAGAATCCGTTCTCTACTTGAATGGTATAACCCTGACATACAAACCTTTCTATTGTTCTGATGATTCAAGGTCTTGTCCCTGTTCTCTCTGGTCTGGTTTTTCGACGCCCAGAGACCTTAGTCGCTTCGAGAGCAGACTCTCGGCGACAGCTGGGTTGCCGTTGATAAGTCCGGCAAATGCATTGCCGCCGTATCCAATATCCCCCTTGTTTAATTTATTGTATTTATCAACCTGGTTATCGTAGCCGCCCCAATTCGACGCGTTGCTAGACTCCCCGGTTGTCCCGGCTGATGATCCAGGAGAATGCAGACTCTGAGGCTCTGAAGCCGCGCTCCCGTCCTCTGCCGATCTTCTAGTTCTCTCTGCTGGAAACATGAATGGGATGGGCTCTATCGGGGCGTGCTCCTCGGTAGGGCCGTATGAGAAGTGGTGGTTAAGTAGGCCTGACGTTGAAAATCCCTCGGCTATATCGAACGCGCGGCCAGCGCCACCCGAGTAAAACCCAGCACTTCGCCGCCGGAGAGCAGCGTCTGCAGTTAGGCTGGCACCTAGCCCCTTGCTGCTGGACAGCGGTGGGTGCATAACTCGTATAGCCTTGTACGGCGTGAATCTAGGCTCAGGAAGCGTGATTTCATTTCGAAGCCGCTCCTTTCCATCAGGCACACGGTTTGCAAACACAACCCTAATACTCTTGTACAAATAAAAACGACCCCGCGAGGGACAACATATATGCAGATGAACGAGATATCTCAGAATAGGACGATCAGCGGACGAATCACCTTTTAAATCAGGCATATTGTCAATAATCGGACCGTTAGAATAACTGCGTTGCCGCACAAAAGTCTTGGTGCCAGGCTCCATGCCGGCTAGATCATATGGAACCAGGAATAGCTTGACTGCTGTCTTATTCGGATTCTTAATGATTATCTGAATCTGACCCTTCTCAGGGATCCGATAACTTCCGCCAGGGGGTGCCCGTGGCGACCCCGATATACGCTTAGTTTTCCGGGTCATACGACCGGATGTGACCGTGTCTGCGTAATGAGTGTCTATCATGTCCGTCTCTGTCAGTGACCTTTCCACAGCCCTACTCTGCTGTTTTCTTTTTGACCTGGTGTCGTCTCCCTGACTCGGTAACCCATTCTCTAAATCGATCTGCCCCACATACGGACTTGGCCCGCCCTCTTCCTTGGATCGACTATGCGAAGAGCTAGCATAACTATAGAAGACAGCGGGGAAGGGCAATGTGACGTGGGGAGGACATCGAAGGCTTGACTTGCACTTGCCCAAGCCAAGGACGCCAATCTGAGCCAAGAAATCGAGGGGCTTGGATGGTGTCGTCGACATTCGGCCACGGAGAATGCTTTCTTCATAGGAACCAACCATAGATGCATGTTGTAGTGGGGAGACATCAGAACCAAAGGAGGGCCGACGGCCGTGGAGGAAAGTTGGTGTTTGAGGTGAGGACGCCGATATCGAAAGACTGGATGACGTGGTGAGGGATCGTCGAGGTTGGTGCGCCTGGTAAGGGAACGTCTTCTCTTGCCGGAGCGACGGACTCTGTCTCTGCAGTGGACTTGGGCAATATCCATATGAATAGGAGGAACTTGAGAAAGATGGCAGCATAGTATGTCGACGTTGTTGTCTGGAAATCCCAGGGTCGAGATCGGTGTGGTTGATAGGGGAAATCAGATCGACCTCTTCATTGCTCTCTGACTGAACTAAGGGACTAGTTGGTGGCTTATAGACAAAGCTCGTTGAAGCTGAAGTAGAGAGGGAAGAGAGCGCAGACCGGACCTCATCGGATCGCGTAAGATGGGGCGGTTTCTTCTCGAAATTCAACATGAAATGCCTTGGAGGCGAAGTGGCTATCCACGGTAGCCTGCCATCATCAGTAGGCTCTTGACTTGTTGGTGTGTCAGCTTGGTTACGAAATTGATCTAAGCCCAGAACTGTCTCGTCGTGTGTGAAGTCACCAGTATGTAGGGCTGATCGGGGTCTCTCAATCTTCATCCCATCTTGATACCTGCTTTCGTTATCTATATTCGTCCTATCTTTCTCGGGAGTTATCGTTGGTGGCGGCAATAGACCGGGTGAGGTGGTAGTATTGGTATTGGGTTTGGTAGGGGTGGTCGTATGCGTTGGGCTTCGAGTTGGAGACATCGACACTTCTTGTTGACGCCATGGTGGCTCGAACTATTCTCAAAAAAACGGTTCGTTAGGAACGGGTTTGACAGATTCGGAGAAGGAAGAGAGAGAGAAGTGGAGGGTGACTCGACGAACATATCGGTTGGGGATCCAGGTCGGACTTTCCCCTCTCTTCAGTCTTTCGATAAGGGTGGCACGATCAGTGCAGACGGTTGAGCCCGGGCTGTTCCCATGGTCTGGAGTCTGGGCGAGTGGGAGAAGACGGGTACTAGGAGAACTATCGTAAACAGGTCCTTCACATAGCTCGGTTCTGATGCTCTCTTCGGACAAGTCTCTGGACAACGACTGTACAAGATGACTAGGTGAGCGACGACCCCGACGAAGATGACTGTATTCTAATTGGTCGGGTGGTGTCGACATGATGCTCTCGTTCTCAGCTTGAGGCTCGACTTGGTCATGGCCACCACTAGCGGATTCCCTCCGCGTGGGAGGTCTGTCTAGATATGGTGGAAAGATAGGCATGCCGCATTCATACAAATATCACGAAGATTTGGCGGGATAGGACGGGTATGAAACTATAGCTGCCCGGTCAAAAATACGAAACAGTCAGACTGGAACGGGGATATCCCCGTCGAGGCAACGCCACAGACAACAGATAACGGGAATGTTGCTGTATCGTCCTTGGCCCCCTCTTGTTTATGGCTCTCTGCAAGGATCCCACGACTCATTGGACAGAATGTACGAGTATAGGAGACATATACATCAGTCAGAGGCAGATGACGCCGTTCTATAGAATGTTAACAGTTGACAGATGGGCCGATGGCGCATGGCAGTGATTGTGGCATGGAACAGGACTCAGGCCACTCAGGCCACTCAGGCAGATTACTTTTACGGCTGGTCGGCTCAGACGCGGCGTCACGGAGACGATGTGTCTGAGTCGATGAATGATGATGAGTGAAAGAACAAGCGAATGTAAACTTGGCTCTGTTGGGTGTTTGGAGTACCGGTAATCAACGTTTACTTAATGAGATAAGTATACATTGATGATGTACATGCTGTTCCGGGGTCGGAATAGCTTGCCGATCGAAAAGAGAAGTGCATGTTACTATGAAGTATCTAGTGTACATCCCTGCTGTACTTGTACATACATGTAATGTACACCTGACTGCCACGTAGCTAGCGCTGCGAAAGAACCTGCTAGCGCCATCAAGATTTCCCGCTACTGTATGTACTTAAACGCTTAATGTGGCTAATTAATACCTACCGTAGTATCTGTTTAGGAAAGCTAACTATATGTGTTACCTACGGCACTATACTTAGTTTGAGGCGTTATCGATATCGAAGGACTGACTGCCTTTTCTGATACCTATCGACATACTTAGGCACTTACAGTACAGTATTTCGGCCCCCGCTACAAATCTGCAACAACAAGTCAATAAATCAAAATATCGACAGTCGATATGGCCCCCAGTAAGAAGAGGCCTATTGAAGGTGACGATGCTGCCGGACCAGCTGCCAAAAAGATCCGCAAGGGTTTTCGTGTCGGTCCAGAAAATCTGCCCGACGGCCCGTGGAGGCGAAAAGGTAAAAGAAGCCGTCCACAACACCATCACCACCACCTTGGCTTGTAGTCTTGTAGTAGTTTACTGACGAATGCACACCTAACAGTTGACAAGATAAAAAAGGATCTTATCCATAAGGCGAAAGTTAAAAAAGCCTACAAGAAAATCAAAACCAACGAGCTCGCTGCCTCTTCCCGCTCCTCGAAACCTGCTCTATCAGACGTTGACCCTGGTTCTGTCACCATTGTGAGAACGGATACGGGAGATGATGGAGACGAGATAAGCGACGGAAACCGCAGCGAAAATGATGCCAAGGGGGAAGAAGAGCAGGAGCAAAGGGTAGAAGAATCCCCTGAACCACAGATCCACCCCCAGCGTCAAGCTATGCTCGACGACGATGATCACAACAACGACAACGACAACACAGATAAGACACCTCGCCGCATAAACCCAGACAAGGACAATCAATCAATCCAAGATGAAACCCCCCAAAGGCATCAAGAACGAGAGCGAACGAACAGGCAGAGGAAACCAGGCTACTTCGACCAGGCGCTCACGATAGCCGAGCGCAAAAGGGCCGAGGCGGCAGAGCGAGCAGCCGAGAAGGAGCGCAGAGAGGTCGAACGACAACGCAAGAACGAGGAGCGCGAGCGTTTCCGCCGCGCCATGGCCAAGGCACGGAAGCCTGGTCGGGACGGCCAGCGGCGCTTGGGCCGCGAGAGCGGGCTCCTGCTGGAGAAGGTCAAGAAGATGGTGGGTTGAGTGGGAGCAGCCGGCGTTTTTGCATTGATTCACATAAGGTCAAGTCGGGAGTATTTGGAGAGAAAAGAATTTACGGCATGTATAATGATGCAGGCTGGAGAGTGTGTGTGCGTTTATACTAAGCTCCCACTGAGATGATAGAGAGAGATTGTGGTTTTGGTGTGATGATACCCCTAGTTTATACGGAGTAATACAACTCCATGCATTAGTGAAACCCTAAGCAATTCCTATGTATATTAGCACATAGTGACTATCACTCAGGACGACAACTTTCCACGCGAGAAATCCTAGCAGGTGTCTAAAGATATGAATGTGTAAAGCAGCCTCATATTATTATATATATCCTATCTCATGAACGCCGATCAAAAGGCTAAAGGTAGAGGTTTTCTTTCAATACCGGGTATCGTATTCTACGTTCCAACACGCTGATAATCGTAAGTCGGTCAAGGAAGGGCCCATGGCGATCTCCTTTCTTTCAATAAGACTGACCTGTGGAAACAGAGACAAGAGACAAGAAAGGAAAAAGTGGAGGAGCTTCATAGCGAACGTATGTGCAGAAGGTAGGTATTGGATGGGAGTATGTAGGCATGGGTTGTATATATATAGAAGGTAATCACGCGCTTCATTCACCGCGAGTATTTGCGATCCGGCAATTCGGTCCTATCGCTTTCAAGGGGCGCCGGCAATTCATGTGCCCATTGCATATTTGGGTCCATGAGTTCCCCGACACGGGCATCGCTGCCCGGCAGCTCTCCGCCACGCATGCTCGTAGCTATGCTGGCAATACCGTCTTGGTGTCCGGAGAGCTCGCTGCGCCAGATCTCGTGTGACGGCTGTGACGGCTCGGCATAGTATAGCTGTGGTGACGTTGACGGTGATTGAATTGTAGCGCCGCTGAGCAGTGAATCGGGTGAATAGTATCGGGGGCCGCCGTTGTAGTCCTTAGGCCACGGCTCCGGCTTGTACTCGGCGATATCTTCCATGTCTCGGGTCGTCGGTGCAAGTCCTCCTTTTGATTCCGGCGTATCGGCACGGGCGCGTCTGCTCCGCCGGATCAGAAATAACGAGATCATGCCGATCGTGGCGACGCCTAAAACGCCACCCACAGCGCCGCCCACAATGACGCCCGTGGACTGTGATCCGCCTCCTAGCATAGGCTTGGGGGACAGTGGCGGTGAATCTTTCTTCATGAAAATGACCTCAACCTCTTCGCTATCCCACTCCACGTTTTGTAGATTGCCGTCGCCGTACCATTGTTTCACAATGGCCGGGCTGTCGTAGCTGGGGGCGTCCGGTTCATAAGAATCTTTCCACTCGAGTTCTGTCATATCGAGTATTCCAATACCGTAGGTCCAAGGATCAGCCGTTGTTGGGGCTGTGAACGTCCTGTTCTCGCCATCCACCCCTCCCATGCTTAGCATTTGTCTCTGGCCTTTGCCAATGATGGCGCATTGATGATCAGACCGTGGGGGGCCATTCTTGGGGCCCTTAAAGAAGTGGAAGCTAGGGAGAGACAGAACATAAACCTCGGCGGATGTATCACGCAATTGATCTGACACCCCGCCGTAGATGAATCTATACACCAGCATTAGTTCATTGAACCGCTTTCCCCACTCGTCAATGTCTGGAGGATGCATACATTTCATATGTGCCATTGGGACCGGGCACGCCAACGCTACAATGAGATTCCACGGTAGGGGGTTTGTCGCCTGTTGTTGATTGCGTATACCATTGTTTTGTGACCGGATCGACCATGCTGATGTGGTTCCAAATTATCTCCACGATCGTCTCGTTCGTCGCATCCACGGGGGTCTCGGCTCCTCCCAGAAACATAATAAGTCCGTTAGGGCCGAAAGGCACATATTCTGCCCTCGCATTTAAACTAGTCCCATAACCACCATACGATGAAGCTGTGACTGTAGTGTTCTGCCAGCTACCGGTCCGGAAATTGTACGAGACTAAGCCCGGCGTGGCGAAACCCGGAGTAGCCTTGTTAACGGAGCTGTCGGACGACGTCATCACTGCACCGCCGAACGAGTAGCCTACATCGTTAGTTTGTGTGAAGGCGGAGCCGAATGTGCCTTTTAATTTCGAGAAGGCTAAATAATCCCGTTGAGTAACCTGTGCCCACGTACCCCCTCCCGAGCCATCTGCGGTGAGTCGCCAGAGGCCTTGTTCCGGCGATGAGCCATCCGAAGTAAATCCACCCCAGGTGTACAGGTTCTTCCCGTCAATCCAATGAACCTGTTTGGAGAGAAGCGGTGCTGCCTTTGGTATAGATCGCAAGGGGACTGTTTCATTTGTCCAACTCTTAGTCAAATCTATAGACCACGTAGTAGTGACTAAAGTTCTAGTTAGCAAAATCGATCTATTCCATCCAGAGGAAGGGAGGTCGTGCCATCGTAGGAAGGGCTGTCAGCGGGCGTGCTGTCGTCAACCCGTTCCGTAATCTGGCCGCCGTCGATATAGAGATAGTCATCGCCGAGAACGGCGACTGTGTGACAGCCCCGGCGGATGAAGTCGTGGGCACTTGGAATGTCGCTGCGCCTCTCGAGGTCCGGTGCCCTGGCAAGTTCCGGTTGTCCCAGCGCTCCCCATACCGCGAGAAGCACGAAGGGATAGCATCGGCCCTTCATTGGGGGTGAAGGGCTCGGGGAATGGGCAAAACGCACGCTTTCACCACAGTCGATAATGAAACATTATGGGAAAGCGAGGTGGGTATGAAGCCGGCGACAAGGCTTTCAATATAGCGTACCGACAGAACGGGTGTCAAAGAGCACACACGTCGTCAGAGCGTGAGAGAGGAGGGCCTTAGGAAATTGGGATACGGTCCTGTGCTGGGGACGAGGCAGAAGTGGGCTCTTTGGCTCGAATTAGTCGACGCTACTGCACATAAGATCTTGGGGTGACAGGCACCGTCGTGTAGTGTAGGTATACAACACACACAACACGCCCTACAGGAATGCAAAGCAGCGTGGAATAGAGTAGCCCTCGGCTCAGCCCAGGAATAACGGGATGCCTTCCTACCGGTAGTAGCATAGAGAGAGGCGAGGAGAAGGTCTTGGACCGGCCAAGACTTTGCTCCCTTCTGCTTACTTGGGAGTAGCAGTGTACCTCATCTGGCCCCCTAAATACACGTACAGGTATCCAGTCAGTCAATCGAGTCCTACACTACTACTCTTTTGGGCCCCCGTCAGCAACCGCTTCATGACTACATACCTATACACGTGTATTATAAGTATCCCATGCTTCCTTGGCTAATTGTCGAATGATTGTCCTACAACTGTTGTCGGTTAGCGTAGTACACCAAGTTTAGACCTAGCGGTTAAGCAGTTATCAAACTAGCCCCAAGTTCTGGGTCCTCGCTGAGCCTTAGATGCTCATCTTAAGTTACATGTCTTTGTCTCTGTCTCTTGTCTCTGTTGAAACTCCCCTTCTCGAAGTGCTCTAGTGTACCAGCGGCAAAGTCCTCGCGGGACGCAGATGATGCCTCGATTCAGGCAGGAGGTTGCGGCCGAAGGATTTGGGCATGGGGTAAGCCGTCAAATGAGTTTAATGCCACAAGCGCCTATTGCATAATTTCGAATCCTTCGACAGCTGTAGGGCGACGTGAACGCATCATGTCTCGGGTCTGTTGGCACTGGCAGCAGCAGGACACCAGCTCTGACACAACCAGACACAACCTAGCGGGGGACGCGAGCGGATCTCGGCCAGAGTCGACGAACCCGAGACACTCGACACCCACATCCACCCACAACGGTTCACCGGCTTGGCAATGATCATCCTGACAACGCCAACCCTGACAGCGCTACCGTTCCTGAGCCACACTTGTTGGCCTGGCTCTCAAACATGATATTTGAGTTGGCAGCATCTTACGAGAGCACACTTTCTCATCTGAGTATCCCTGATCACCGAGCGTCTCCAACAGAGCAGCTCTTTGCCACATGTGTAGAGCAGATTTGTCAGGTGTGTTTCGCGCTTACCGATTAGCCGCGCTGATCCTCATCATTGTCCGTCCAAGTTTCCATGTCGGTGAACGACGTTGTGAGTCTGTTGTGAGTCTGTTGTGAGGAATCTCGATTCCTGCCGTGTACTTTGATCCCTGGTTGGGGGCCGTGAAGACTTCTCCTTCCCTACCCGACCTACGCGTACCTACCTATGTCCAGTACGGAATAGTACCTTTCACAATTGTCACATGTATGTGTTCTAATACTACTTTACTCGGAACCATGTTTCAACCCATTTTCACTATCCAATTCATTCATTCTCACCTTGAACGAACTTCCATCCCGAAAATATAATCAGGACAGGGAGAGAGGCCAGCAAGACGCAGAAGCTTGCAAGAGTAGGTAGCCGTTAAGAACGGCCACGGTACACTGCGCAGCACGCAACGGAACACCGGTGGGAAGCCTCCTGCATGCAATGCGTGCGACACCAACACCTAATTCCTGGCTTGCGATAGGTTCACGGTCGAAGTGCCGTGCATAAACGGTGTGCCACAAGTATGGCGATTGGCGGCTTTTGGTACGACGACATCCTCCGTGGTGCAACTGTAGTCTGCACGAATGCGGCGCCCCACCTACCTACTATACTTGCGCCAGCAAAGCCTCCTTGCCAATACCTACAGTAGGTGCTGCTTGGGTGTGCGTGAGCTGGTGCCGGGTAAATGCTGTATTGTAGTGTAGGTACGGTATCATTACTGAAGTCGTGGAACTCCGTGTCGTGATTTGTTCCTCCTTGAGTAACGCCTTGGCATCTGACGTCTTAGTAAAAAGACAAGTGGCGATTTAATGGTCTCGTTTCTTCCTTTTCGTTCCCTCTGTGACACGAAGGACAAGCAAGCGCGCAACCGAATCGTTGCGCAGAAGCGTTGCGGATGTTATACCATCATTCAGCCCAGCAATGGTGCTGGTTTCATATAGTGGCTGTCAGCATGAGACAACATACATAGTACACCATTACTATACAACCACCCGCCAATGTGAGAGCTAAAATATGATAGGTGCAGCAAATGAATAGATGATGTTTGTTAAGTTCCAAACCAAACTTCTAGAAGTGTCAAATCCCAAAAACGTCACTTCACTTGTTTGGGATTGACCGTGGGTTTTGCCGGCGCGCCCATCTATGACAGAACGTGGTGACATCGTTTTATTCCTACGCTGTTACCGCCAGTCTTGCTTGTTTCTCACATACGTATGCACAATGTAGATAGCGTGACTGAAACATACTCAGCTCACCCTGACTATCCGTCTCCAGATGCACTGCTACAGTACAGCAGCCGTGTTCACAGCTCATACAGCCTTACCAGCTGAACTGTCGCCTCATCAGCATCACCCATAGCCGCAGACTTCAAATCCATTGATCTGCGTCCAGGGGTCTTGTTTTGGATGTGAAGAACACTACACAGCACTAGGTACTTACAAAACAGAATGTGGATGACTTGAAACGTAGGTTAGAGTATTGTAATTACGGCTGACGCCATAATCCACCTCCGCACGCTGCCGCATTGGCAATCCTCATCGAACTCCCTATCTTGTTTTGTCAATTTCATTTTATACCGAATAGTCTCACTGGTACTTTTCCACACGACACACGACGCTAGCGTTGACCTCGAGAAACCATCGCTTGTTGTAGGTACCCCTAAATAAGCAGAAATATGAAGTCCTACGCTAGGCCATCTCTCTACTAAGTAAATAGCTATTATTATGGTTATTACTATTGTCTTGAGCCTTGGCAATCACAATGTCTTTTGATGTTCATTTGCCATTCGGTCTACAAGTATGCTTCAGGTGCAATTCATACATAACATACTAGCATAATGAGTACCTAGCCTACCTAGCCTATGTCAAGTCACGAGCCCGCATGTAAAGAACGGGCCGCTAACAAGGGGAGCAATTAGGCGATGAATCCATTGTACTTATATGTAAATGCTGTTAAGGCTTGACTACACACCCCTTGTTCAGCCCTACAGTAATACCGTATGAGACTACACACTACGGACATTTTCTCTCGCCTAGCGGTAGATTACCAACCACCGAGGCCAACTAGCATAGCGAGCAACAACGAGACATGTCCTCGGAACTCGGTAATCATAGGAATGAATAAGCTAATCTCGTAGCGAGCCTTATGGCCTGATACTATGGCGCTAGGTTCGAGTGGTGTGTCCATATGTAAGTACTCGGACAATAACAACGTCAGCAAGGAGATGAATTTCATCAATACCTAGCATGCATTAAGTTACGGTATAAACACCCTAATACGCTTGGTCCATGCCAAGTAAGTTGATACCTGTCTGATAATACGGACACGTGTAACCGATATCCAGAGTTGAAATAGCCTCCGAGCCGTCTCATCCAACTGATTTTTCCATATGATGAATCCGTCCTTACACATAAGTACATGTTCTCAATGTGTAGGACTTTGACTCAGCCCCAAACCTAGTATTCACCATTCTGAGATAGGCTCATAGTGTCTTGAAGTTAGTTCAGAGGCTCCTCCAGCATCTATGATCATCGTGTTCAGTGTCCACAAGCCTACTATCGATGCCCAACCAAAAGTAGATGGGGGCCAATGAACCGACTAGGAATCGAGCCCACAACTTCCGTGATGGAAAATAATCTCAAGATTGAATGACTTGTACATGGGAAATCCACGCTGATAGCCACCACTGACCGCTTGCTTCGTGTCGCCCGGATATGGGACGTGCCGCTTGCGCGTAGGACCGGGGGACACTCCAACTTAGCGGTGTGTCCAGGTACAGCGGTCTAGAAAGCGATCTAAAGGGAATGGTAGAGTCAGGAGGCGGCGACCTGGATGGGTGCTTTACAGATCATGTAACCAATTTCATACCTCTTAGGTTCTCTTATCTTATTACCTTATATTGCGAAGTGGCCGATGGTGAGTTGGCACAGGCTATGATAGCCAGTACAGCCCGTTACGGAGCAATGATTATGACGCTGGCTACAAAACCATGTCCTAGGCTTATATAATTAATATGTTCAAAGCACAGAAAGTGAGGCTTAAGAGGAAAACACCTTCAAACGTTCACAAAGAGCAAGATAAATAGATGTTACACGCATTTCTCATGCTTAGAAATATGAAGGTATCAAGATATCTCGATTTATGTGTCTTTTTTTTAGATGGTTATTGTTATTGTTGTCTGTCTGCTGCAGACGCTCGTTTCCTTTTTCATTCCCACAGTAATCTGTTTAGTTCCCGCTTTCCAAATGTCGCCCAATGTTCAATAGAAACATAATTTGGACGAGTAACTGCATTGAAAAATAGATAGGGGAAAAGATCGAATGCATACTTGCTGGCATATCCTCGCCAACTTCAATAGTCCTTTAGCAGTGGCGATCCAGAAATCGAAGCAGAACAAGGGAAAGAGCCCACCATGCCTGGAAGGATATCATCAAATTCCCTAATGTAAACACAGAGAAACCCCTGCTGGGATACCTCTCATGGATAAAAAAAAAGCCGACGAAGATCCTGCTGGACCCCAAGGCCGCATATTAAAAGAATATCTCCGGGCTTCACTCAGCACTGGAAGCAACATTAACCTATAGACTAGGACGAACTTTGGGTTGCGCCGTATGGTCAATGACTGTTCGTTCTTTTGTTGTTATATGTACAATGCGGAATGCTGCTTGTTGATGATAAACCACAAGGTAACTTAGATTAAGAAAATATGTTGTGGCTGTTCTCGATAATGAATTGAACTGCAATGTTTTTGGCGTGCATGTCTGTCATCTCTCGTTCAATATTCGTGTCTCTCATGATAGTAGGGGCAAAAACCACGGCCAAGTTCCGTGGTGTCATCTGGTTAGGTTAGCCAAGCCTCGAGCACGGTGGGAATAAATATAGGCAGCGTACGAGATTTTCGCTTTCTCTCGATGCCACACGAGACAGGTGGAACATGAGGAACTCAAGACAGTCCTTGTGCTGCCTCGGCAGTTGGCTGAAGACGGTTTGGAGATGGCTGCACTTCTCCGAGTCGGTTGTAAGTGCTATTATCTGTTAGTGTCTGTTTGTTTAAAGTTTTGAGGGCAGGTCAATGGCGTGATACTCACAATTCGTTTCTAGCACGCGGTCATAGACATCATATGTTAGTAGTGGCGTTGGGAGCTTCCGGAAGTACTGCTTAAGAACACTAGTGACTGCAGTGATATCCATATCAGGATCTGAGATGTCGAAGTTCTCGTTCTTATCAAAGCCTTCTTGAATAATCTTAACCTGCGAGTTGCCACCCGTCTTGCGGTAGATGCCTTCCATTTCCATGCCCCTGAGCTCAACTTCCTCAATGCATCGTGTTATAACGGAAGGGATTTGCCGGCGTTCATACTCAGCTCGCTCTGTAAGTTCGGAGCCGAACAAAACATTAGGAGGCTCAGCCGCGGTTGCTGTGGACGCACTTATGGCCGCGCCAGCCTTCGGCATAGTCTGCGCCTTCTTGAAGCCGAAAAATCCTTGTCGGCTGGCCTCGGCCTGCTGGCGGTTGAAGCCATTGGGCGGCACATGTGAGACCGGTGACTCGACAGGTGTCACAGTCATGTTGTACGGAACACCAATGCTTTCTCCAGCCATGCCTTGGGGATGGCGCTCTGGCTGCTGGAAGGCAACGACCGTTCGATTCACTCCTTTAGCAATATTCTGAGCCACGGCCTTCGAACCCTTCTTCCATTTAGAGAAGTTCTTCTTTTCAATTTTGACCACGGTTGGCCGGGCCTCGATGATTGGCTCTTCATGCTCGGGCGTGATAATGGTGGTACCTGTCTGTATGCTCGCGTTATCAAGGCTAACTGAATTGTTCGAGACACCCTTATTGTGGTTATAGATGCCAAGGCCGTTCGCCGGTAGCCTAGCATCTGAGTGGTTCTTGAATCTTTCTTGAATTTGATGGGTAATGTCGTTGTTCAAGTCCGCTAGCTGGGCGTTCTTAGAGACCAGCTGCTCAAACTCGACGCGGGCACGATCCCGATCAGCTATTGCTCGGTTCTTCTCTTCCACAAGTTGGTCTCTCTCGGCATGAAGCTGCTCAATGGAGGCTGCCATAGACTGTTTCAATTTGTCCAGCCTCTGGACGAAATCCCTGATGGCAGACTCCTCGAGATCGCGCGGATCGACAGGTTTCTTGGTCTCTTTGGCCTTCTCCACGTATCCAGCAAGCGCTTCCAATTGGCGTATCATTATCTCTGTCTGAGTGTCCAGTACCGAGACCGTCTTACGCTTTTCCTCAACCTTCTGCGACAAACTCTTGAGGTCCTTCTCATTATTGAACTGTCGCTCCAGTTCTGCTACTCGTTGTTCTGAATTCCGCAAACGCCGTTTTAACATTGCATTATCTTCACCAGGCGTCAATGACAAGGGGCTGGTGATATCTTGAGTAGCACCGTTTATTGAATCCTCAGCAATAGGAGTCTTTGGCCAGCGCGGCGATGCGGTAGTCCGTGTAGTCTCGCTGACACTTCGTGTATGGCCGACACGGGGAGGGGCACTCGACTCGGTGCTGTTGGTACGCCCGTGACGAACAGCATTAGATACGCGGCGAAGAATTGACGATGAGCCTTCATCTGTACCCAAAATACGGGCCATATCCTCGTCCATGCTAAAGTCACCACTGGCATTCCATATAGGTAGTTTCGGGGATGACTTATGCTCGCCCGCTACACCAGCTGCATCCTGCGCCGTAGATTGTCCAGGAGGCGCCGGTGGCGCTCGGGGCGCCATATATGTATCAGTCAGCTTTGATTCTGCCGGGGTAGGTCGAGCAAAGCCATTCACTAAACAATTGTAAGCTTGTAAGTCTAGACGAGACGAAGATATGGCTTACCGCTTCTCGAGGCCGAGTGGGGAAGCTCTTTCCGAGCAATTGGCCGGGAGGCATTACCTGAAGTTGCTGCTAGGGGGTCAGCTAGCCGGTTTTCGTCGTCTTCTTTAAGTCGCGAGTCTTGCGAGCTGCGTGGCGTGCTAGTGCGATCGTTAGAGTATAGGTGTTGGTTAGCTTCATTAGCAACAACATCTTTGTCAATCCGCCCGGAGCCACTATCTCGGGAGCCAACCGGTTCTTGAAAAGCGTTGGATTGCTGGGAGTTGGTCCTCGTATTCAGCTTCCTACTCTTGGGAGCGTCTTGCAATCTGAAGTCTTCAGATTTGCCATTAACAGGCGTCTGTGTCCTATCGTCACCGGCAACAGACGATGCGTTTGACGATCCATTCCTATCGACTTTGGATGATTTAGATAATTTCCTGCCCAGGCTCTTCGAAGGAAGATTATCATAGTCCGAGGACGCTTGACGCCCCTTTTCTTGAAAAGCAATATGCGGTGTGGAAGACTGAGAATCGGTTTTCCTTTCCGCTTGTTTCGGAACGCTGTTGAAGTAATCTTTGTCCTGGGTCTTCTTATTACCATCTCCAAGGGTTTCCGTGGTAGATCTCGGTGTCGCAGAAGGAAGGGGGCTTGGATCTAGAGCAACCGGGATGAAGAAGCTCTGATCATCTATTCCTGTACCCGCCGTATCGCCACCCGCGTAGAGGGCAGAGTTCCGGTTAGGACGGTAGGTGTGAGAAGGTAATGATAGGCCAGCGTGATCAGACGGACGTTCAGGAGACCGGGCAGAACGTGAGTTGTTCAGTGAATCTGAGTCGTTGCGAGGATATGACGGCCGTGGCCGCGGAGAGAGATTGGTGGGAAGCTCAGTAGGCGTGTCAGACTCCGGATCGACCCGATCATTGGAGAAAGCATTGGGCGGTATTGCATTAGGAGGTAGCGCTGGGAGAGATTTTTCTACCACTGAACTATCCTTCTCGCGAGCCTTGGCCTGGGCAGCCTTGGATTTCTTCCTGCGCCTTGCCATTAATGATTCATGGCAGCTCATGCAGAAGATTCCCTGTGATGTTTTGGCATAGCGTAGGTTTTCAATCTTCCTTTTGCAATTCCTACACCGAAAGCACGCAGCACAAAAGGCCTGTTCACCAGTAAGAATTGCGAGATCCTCGATCTTGTCGCCGCACGCGCTACAACTGTATGTACAATTATTACATATCAGAGAGCCATCGCCGAGGAGGAGCAAGTTTGCGTCCGAATCGAGCAGGGTATTGCATGTATTGCAACGAAAGCAATTGAGATGCCATCGGTTTCCCGCTACGTCAATTGTTAGACAAGAATCGTACAAGACACAGTGGCCGGACAGAGCCGGAAGCCATTGCTGTGGTGGTAGCACGACTTACCAAGTTCGAAGGCTTTGCCCTCTTCTAATATCTGCATCACGTTTAGATCAGTCTGCGGATTGCAATTGCAGGGTAGCTTATGACTCAGCTACTTACCTCACCACATCCTTTACATGGGAAAATATCGTCTCCGTCCACCGAGCCATCTAGGTAGTCATCCATAGTTTCTGTTTCTCCTCGTCGTACAGTTACGTCGCAAGTCTCAAACGCTGCCGATAGATGAAGGATTCGACACGCGGGAACACCGGTCAAGGCTCCAGGGTTGTAGTCTCCAAGCTCGAAATGACTGGTCCCAAGGGCAAAAACGTCATATGGAAGACAAGGAGACGAGTGCGAGTCTCCAGTTGAGGATTAAGGCGGGGAGGACGACTAGCTAGCGATTGTCGAGTAACACGGGACACGGTCGACTTATCAGAAATGATAAGAGACAGGATCGATTCTGAACTGGGAATTGGGACTCGAAACTTAGACGCAGGGAATTGAGCACAGGGGCAGGACAGGGCAGGGCAGGGGAGGACGCTGCGCCGACGGGCGTGAAACCACAGACAGGAACGGGTAGGATGGGACTCGGGCCCGACAGTCGACTTGGAGCGTCAAAGGTGGCCGCCGTTGTCGTTGGTGATGGCGGTGGTAGCGAAGGTGGGTGTTGCAACGGCAATTCGAAAGGAGTGGGGGGGGTATTGTCGGATGGAATGGGGTGGCAGGAGGCCAGAAGCGGGAGAGGTGGTGTTGGCTGTGAGGCCGAAGAGGCGGAACAAAAGGGATCAGCGCGGACAAAAGTGGATGGGATGGACCGATACGGTAGATGGCGACAGCGACAAACAAGTGAATTCAGTGAGTAAGTGACAGTCGACAGTCGACAGTGACAGTGACAGTGGCAACGACGCCTCGACTCAACCCAGCCAGACCAGACCAGACCAGATGCTGGCGGGTATGATGAGTTCGTCAAGACGGTAATTGAACAGTGAAGAGTCGGGGAATGACTTGGTATTCCATCCCAGCAGTGAGTGAGGGTTGTAAGTATAGGTGGTAGCAAATAATGCATCCAGACACTCTCTCGTTCATTCATTCGGCCACCCGGCCACTTGGCCCCGGCTTGAGAAAGGGGGGGCAAAAGTGATATGATAGCGCCTACTTAACCTAAACCTCCTACCTCCAATATAGTATAGGACCTAGACTAGAAGTAGGTACAATAGGTACCTACCTGCCTAGACCTACCTAACCTACCTACCTAGGTACTTACTTAGACACACGCACACACACACTTAGGGCAGGTACTCATTTAAGTACTTAGCTACAGGTGGTCGCTGTGTGTACCTATATGTACAAGCCAGTATCACCCACTCAATTGGCTAGTGTCAGTCGCGTCATCTCCTGTAGGCCAGTCAGGACTCTATAGTAGGTAGGTCTGTCAGAGTCTGTCTAGCTGTTTTCTACCTATCGTAGTAGGTAGGTGTTTTGTCAGGTCCAATTAGGTACCTAAGTGATTGTATGTAAGTATATTTCCCGGTCTCTTTCGTGGGTCGATGAACGGCTGACTCCAGAGGGGGATCGCTATGCCGTACACTAGGGTCCCCAGCCAGTGGACAGCGTGTGGCGGGGCAGTTCAGTCTGCAAGGTACCTTAAGTAGACTTGGTTAGCTAGGGTACTGTAATAACTGCCGCATTAGAGGTTTCGTATCTTTAGTGGACTTAAGGACCCTTTCATCGTGCCTGTGTTTCTCAGGGCTATTGGTACCTACACTACCACGGACGGAGTACTACACTAGTACCTAACTCCAAGGTCCTCAAACATAAAGCTACCTAGGTACCGTTACACTTTATTTCAGGGCCACATACTTCTTTGACTTACCTAAGCCATTGAATATCCGAATATATCCCTATATACCTCTATTTACTCTCTAAGTTGAGCAAGTCATACCTACTTGCAAGTGTCTGAGTACCTAGGCAAGTGGGCATATACAATGGGTGCTATTCAAATGCTGGAGCCTCAGGGTAAAATCTCTCCTCTCTGCCACCTTGGCTTTTCGGTGAGGTGAGAGGTACACGTCTCAACCTCCTTGATGGACCGATGGACCGTGAGAAGGAGAAGCAGGATGGAAACCAGGTTACAACGCATTTATTTACTAGGAGAGCAGAAAATTCCATTCAATAGCAGAGTGCACAGCAATATCTGACTTCACGTTGGGACTTATGTACTACAAAAGTCTCTCTAAGCACTTTGCAGCACTTTTGCTACGCGACCTTCCCAAACCAGCTGTTACAGCCCATAAAAAAAGATATAATAACCTACCTACATGATATATCTACGAAGTAAGTACGTTAATACAATATTATATTTATATAAATAGATGTAATGGGTAGAGACTTGGCCTGTTCAGCCTTGAAGGAGTGCCAACACTGCCTACCCACTACTACCCATAAGACCTTGGAAGTATGTAGGCGGAGTGAGAGCAGTTTGGTTGTTATACATGTCTGCATGTTGCATCTTTTGCCTCTACCTGTTTCATCTCCCTCCGATCCTCAGCTCGACACGTATATATCATGTGCCACTACGCTACCCACTCCGGACGACGGCGACTGCTATGCAAGGAGAGTGAGTAGGTAGGTACCGTAGTATAGAGCACCTTGGGAGGGAGGGAATTTAGTGCATCATACCGATACACAATACCTATGTGGTTACATGTAGTTTGCGTGGACGGTGAGTGCGTGTACTCTGGCCATCCACAGTAGGCAACCAGAGACAAGCCCATTGGAGGGCCGGGAAAGTCGTTGCGCGAAGCAGGCTTCAGTTGGAACTTGTAGGAATGTTCTATGAACTGTTCTACCTCCGGTGGTGGAGCTACCGGCGGGATGTACGAAGTAGTCAGGTTTCATAATGTCGATGATATAGATCGTTCCAAGACGATTTACGCGCTTATACAAATATGTAGTACCTAGGTACATGAGCAAACACTCACCATGCCGCCCCTCGCCTCGCTGTGAATTTGTCTTTTCGTTTCTGATCTTGGCCTGTCATTTGTCTTGCAACGCAGTGAGTTCCAGAGTAGGTACAAGTTCTTTTTGCAGTGCTGCTTTAGCAAAATGTCTTGAGAAGCTACACCGCACTGCCGATAATATCGAGGCGTGCCTGAGTTGCAGAAGGTCGCCTGGATCAAGGACGACGTCCCGTTCCCTCAACTTCCCTTCCGAATCCCTTCAGAAGCCCTTCCGAAGTAACACGCCAAGGCCGATTCACGCTGGGTTTTTTTCTTGAATTTCAAGTCCTGTCTCTGTCCTGTCCTCTGTCCTGTCGAAGTCGGCTTCTGCAGTCTGGTGCAGCATCCCCCTGTCGTACCCCTGTACTAGCGCAGATCGATCCATGACTGAGCAGTGTTTCAAGTTAAATGCGGCCCACTCCCTTACTCTTTTCACCACTTTTTTAACCACTTTTTTAACCACCTTTTCACCTTTCAACGCCACGCCAGTCCAGTCGGGTCACTTCAAATTACCTGCCTACCGGTACCCTACTCTACACCGCTCACTAGAGTACCTAAGTAAGTTATGATAACAGTTCGTCCACTGCGAGTACGGTAGGTAGGCAGGCTGGCATGTAGGTAGGTGCGTAGCACATACGAGTACTTTGTGGGCATTTTATATGCACAATACATCCATCCATCCATACCTATCTCTTGGTGGTAAGAACGTGTACTTTTGAGAGAGGTATTGTCGGTTGGTTCATCTTGGCATGCAAGCTTTTGCCGCATCTGGCCGCACCCTCTCGACCATCAATTTGGCTGGCTTAAGAGTGTATTACACGAGCACCACCGGCCACGACCTTGCCATCGTAGCGCAGATCCTATACTTAAGTAAAATAACAGACGGCATTATAGCCTAAGGACTTGGGGCAACTTGATCTCGGCACTTGGTATACTTGGTATGAGTGTCCCTGTCGTGCCTTTTTTAGAAACATCACTCACAGCTTACTATGTACACTTTCTACGATATATGATTTGTTGTTCGTGAATGAAATGCGTACTTACGTTGCCGATGGGGATGGGGTTGGGGCGAGCGTGCTCCCAATTCCCCTACCAACTCCATGATACCTAGCGACAATGGGTGATGATGTCGCGCATGGCAGCGCACAACGCCGGCTCCCTGCAGCTGCAACCTCTATCACGATGCCATGGTGCAGTGTAGTACAGGCACTTATATGCTGCTGCTATGTTCTTCTATGTTACGGATGCCCACTCTCGTTGCATGTCAACCCAACGTTACAATCAACTATCTACCCGGTACTAGTACCTAGTCGACTTCGTTCCATCCGACGGCCTCAACACTACCTTGCAGATGTAAGTAGATGGATACAGTACAGATCGTATCCTGCTGCTACCCTGCCAGTCCGTCGAGAGTGAGAACAGTAGCCACGGCGTCCGTCAACCTGCAGGTTCCTTGTCACATGTTGCATCCCCTCATGCCTTATACACATACCTACCTACGTTCTTGAAGTCTTCTCACCTTCCAATTGTCTATATGTGCCTTTCCTTTCATAGATTGTATATCCGACTAGCCACCTCATTCGTATGTATATTCCATCACTTATGAAGGCCGCGTACGTATATATCTCTTGCTATATTACCTACCACATGCGCCCTGAATGGCAGCTTCACTCCACTTCGATAATGTACGGCTACATCATTGGCATGGGCATTGGCATTGGCATTGCGTTGTCCTTCGTATATTGTTATTGCCATGTCGTAGAATAACGTACGGATTGTTCCAATGACACGCGACCCTATCAGCTACTTAATGTAACCCGTCCGTCCGTCTCATTTAAAGCGTCCACATCGGTAATCAGCATGCCATGCTCAGCTACCACGCCAGTCAGCTCTGGTGCCTGGCTGATGAAAAGAGTACAGAGGTTTAACTACATACTTCGTACACTCAGCCGAGCAGGCAGTGGCCATAAGCAAATTTAGAAGCTGTACCCCCTTTCTGTGTGTCCAGCTTATAATCCGGATGATGTTTGCTATGCTAGTTTGTCACCGGCAGCGTGCCAATTCATTTCCGGGTTTCCCGTGATGCGAACTATGACTGCGCTGATCTCGGCCTTTGCCCGTTAGCCGTGATAGCATGAAGAGAGCTTAGCTGCATAGAACCACGAATTCCAAAACAGCATGACGTTGTGTATACCTATTTAGAGATACGTGCGATATATATATAAAGATATAGATTACGTGTGTATGTACTATGAGCACAAGCTCAGGCCGAACGTCGCATCGCATCAGAGTCATTTTTCCCTGACAAGTACCCTACCTATACACATCTCGTACGCGACTGACATCACATAGACCACCAGTTTTCTTACATGTGAGTGAAAAGTCCGACGGCAGGTCTTCTATTCGTAACTTGCTCAATCAGCCAACGATTGAACTTACGTATTAAGCCATATGGTCTTCGTTTATATATATCTAGGACTATGAGATATAGGCCAACATCACTTCAAGTCACAGCATGCAGCCTTTCGGGGCTGGGGCAGAAGGCCTGCCCATGTCCGCGATGGCCTGCAAGCTTATATGTCGGTCTTTACCAGCTCATCTACCACCTGCAAAGGCATGTTTTGCAGCACATACCGCTCTGAGCTTGTAGGCGTGCAATTTCGTACGTTGCTGAGTGGCGGTGAGTCTCGTGCTCAGCGTGTGGCGTTCCATCAATCTCCAGGGTTCCGGACTCACGGTAACGGTAACAGCATGGTGTGGAGGTGGTGCCAAAATTATCGTAAGCGCGTACTTGGGGGAATCGCATCAGCCTCTCGACCTTGTGCGTGAGAACAAGCGGAGATTTGCGTGAAGTTAATTGTGGTACGCTCCGTGGCGCCCTGGTACTATAAACACAGCGAATAGGAATCTGCGCCCACGTCATTGAAGGCTGAGTAGGGTGAGAAGCCATGTTGGGCATGCCGTCCTGAGTATCACATGAAGCTGAAACAATGATTGAAATGCTGTGCGAGCGTTTAAGGCACGGACTCACCTGATGGGCCCCTTGATATACCTACCGGCGTGGTGTCTCAGGTACTTGACCTCGTTATTTTCTCACTGCCTGTCAAACCTACATATACTCTCAAGTGAGCGGGCTAGCAGCAAAGAGAAGTAGTAAAATATCTAACATCGGGCTCGTCGCCCGTCGTCTCTAGTAGCCCAGGATAGATACATACTGTAAAAATAGTTCCGAGGCCTAATGAGCTCTGGAAAAGAAAGGATAATACGGGTGTTGAATGTTAAAATTCACTGGGCTAGGCGGGTTCCTGCTTGACAGCCTTGTGAACGCATTGACCCCTTCTGTTCCTCTTCACATCAGATCTGACGATGGGGGTTCCCGAGGCCACTATAATTCAACCCGGGTTGAATAACAGCAACCCGATACCGATAACCAGTAGGTATTCTAATCATTGCATTCCCTGTACGACTCAGCCGAGCCGTTTCACACGATTAACGAATAAGTAGAACCCGAACCCAACAGGCTACCTAATCACTGCCATACCGTAAGGAGGTATGTACCTATGGCATACCATGATCATGTCACATACCTAATCTGCTCCGCAGAGAGCTACTTGCAAGTCGCCACAGCGTACGAGAGCAGGGGCTCGAAACGATGGCCACGTGGCACCTACCACAGAGTCCTACTGTACGGCATGATAGGCCACAGGGCTAGAATCGTCGACATACGGCGCCACAGCTACACCCGATAGATGAAAGGGCTGATATCAACGGGCATCGATATGAGTATCTAAGTACTACGTAGTTGAGGGGGAGCCTGTTGATATGTGATGCAATGCCGTGCAAACATCCACAGTCCTCCAACTCTAGCATCACGCAGAGCACCGTCATGTCAAACGTCACTTAAGGGCCTCACGCAACGACGTCGATGGCAAATGCGACATGGAATAAAGGCCTGCGCTGACCCAATGTCCAAAGCGCCGTAACTGCGCCGAAGAATACAGCCTTTGGATACTCTAGTCTCCTTCGTTTGTTCGTTTATTTGTTTGTTTGTTTTTAGCTTACGTTTCCACGCCCCGTTCAACGTGATACGATTATCCGCCATCATATACCAGGAAACAACGCTACTCCAACACTTGGCGGATGGTAGTGTCAGTTAAGTTGGCGTGAGAGGAGGGGGCCTGGAGCGGGTTGCCTGAGTACGCTCTCTCACCCACTTTCCGCCTTCTCGCCACAGATATCACAAGTTCATGGAAGAAGCTTTTGGGGACATACAAGCTCAAGCTAAGAATCGACGCGGGTCAATTGTTTCATGAGCCACACTTTACGTCGTAAGCTTATTTATACAGTCAGCAAATGAAGCCAGGTGATGAATCAGATGTTGCGTGTAGAACAAGAGCAAGCCGGGGGTTCTCCCACATTTGTTCACATTGGTTCTATTAGGTAGAAAAGCCGGTGTGGTGAACAGTTGGGCTCCCTCAATTCATATCGTATCCCGTGCGAATCCGGGCATGTCGCTTTGTGTAGGTATGTGTCACCTATGATTTTCGCCCTCTGTCTAAATGACTAAGAAACACAAACATGAAACATGACAATCATCCACGCTTACGTACCTGGGAATTTCCGCACGCAGGGAAGGTACAATACCTACTATTCTCCTCGGCTAGGTAGCCCTGTACTACGTGTCATCATCGACTTCCATATCGCCCGATCTTATCATACATAGGTTACGCAAGCTGTTTGTCCCGATGTATCACAGGCGGAAGCTACCAGATAAGCTTACTGTTTTACAACATTCCCGTGGCTCTTCATCGTACCGGGTGTTGTGGGTCAACTAGCTAGTTCAAGTTGTAACTCGTTGCCTTGCGGACATAGTTTTGATATTCTAGGAAATACAGTATTGTGCTAGTTAACCTTCGAAGGCGTACGTACTATAAGTTATATATTGAAGGAAGGCCAGATGATATTGATTTTACCTGCGGTGTTGCGAGTGGCTTGAGATCTTGAGCCGTCTAGAATACATCAGAAACATCGAACGACTTGCCGGTAATTTCTTGCTATCAATTCACTCCTGGCAGTGAAGTAACACCCTCCAAGCCGCCAAATTAAGGCATATGTTATGTCAAGGAGCTCGCGGCTCCCTTACCATGATCCTGTCCGAAGCAAAAACTTAGCAATTGGCTAGAAAGAGTATATATGAACCGAGCGTATGTGGTGTCAACGGGTAGCAAAGGGAGAGAGTCAAAAGATACGTACTGGAGGACAGCCGGAGTATCTAACCCTGTCTCGGATCGATCAAATTCTAGCTTGTCGACGATCTCAAAGCCCAGTCCTTGATACAGTGATACCCCTACTCGTGTCGCCTCCAGATACGTAGAGAGGCCTTCCTTATCTGCGAGCTCCAGTACGCTAGCCAGCAGTACTGACCCGAGGCCACGCCCATGGTGACTGTGTCGAGTGCATAGATGCGTAAGCACTGGTTTGTATGGGTGTTGTTAGCTTCTGAAGTTTAACGTTGATAGATGCCTTATTGGCAACTGTCTGGGAGCAGGGCATCCACGAAACCTTGAACTAGGCTATACGCGAGAGACATGCAAGGAAAAATTGAATCTCACCCAATTTCTCGCTTGCTTGGTGCTTCTCCTCCATTCTTGTGATTCCATCAAAGAACCCGTGGAAAAGTGCGATATTGGACCCGGCTGGTGGACCTAGATTGCTCGCCTCTTTCCCTGTCCCTTCCGCGCCCTTGCTATGAGTATGGAGGCTGCTACTTGTGCTCACAGGTTGGCCTGCCTCATCGTAAATCGTGAAACCCTCCCTCAAGCCTACCATTTTGGAGGGAGGGTCCCACTTTGCCCACGCGACAATTACTCCATTTGCGTCGTCGACGACTTTGAACTGCTGGACTGCCGCGTCCTGGAAGCGTTGTGCGATGCGCTCTGCTTGCCACTAGGGCTCGCTTGAGTCAGTATGTACTCTGGATGTGAAACGACGCGGGTATCAAGGGATACGAATGCTCCGGAGGTACAGTCGTTGTCGTTGCGGGGGGGATTCTTCGTCGCTACTGAAGGCTAGAGTAAGGGAAAATGACATCAGGGCAACATACCGACCTCATGGGTTCGACCCGACCCCACTAAGTAGTTCATTGGAGTTAACAATATTTGCGTACGGTACGTGGTCTTCAAATAGCGAAGCAGTCGAAGCGGCGGCGAGTGTGGTATGTCAACTCTGATGATGGTCTGCGACTACGAGATATTTTTGCCGGGTGTAGGATAGGACCCCGTAAAACTCACCCAGTATGTGTATTCAGAGTTGGAAAAAGCATCCATATCTAGTCGGTATATAGGTGTCAATGTATGTGTACTATGACTGTAGCCTATGAAATAACTAAACATGGTATGGGGACGGCAAGGGTAAGGAACCAGCAGAAGGTAATTAAGCAGAACGCCTATCCACTTTACCTCATCAAGGCACACATGATGGTTGATGAGACAGTATACACATGACATCTGGATTGGGCACCCAAACACGGGCCAAACCAGACTCATAAAACAAGCATGTCTAGGCAGACCTCGAGATAGATTGATACCTACTCACTGTTGTTAGTTTGGTTAGCCTTTATATCGATTAATGTCATAAAACATAGATCACACCAGGCGTTGCTGTATCCTTTGCTCTCAGCAGCCACATCCCCAAACCCCGATGACTAACAAACTCAGGAATAGACTCAGGTACCTACCAGACATCTGTCATACCTTGCACATCTTGCGGTGTGCATCTAGACATGGTAAAGCCCTGCGGCAGCTTAACTGGGGGTGGAAACGGGAGGCTCATTGTTTGATTTCGTTGCGAGGGTCTGATATACCGAAGTAGAGAATGTAATGAGCGCATGCTAGAAGATGTGATGTTATTATCTCAGTGAACTCACATGGGTGGGATGAGAAGGTAATCAATTGTTAAGTCGCGAACTTCCCTCTCGGACAGCATGGGGTGAGTCACATACAACCTTAGGTAGGTTAGTATTGACGTAGGGCGCGTAGGGCGCGCGAGCGAAACGAAATCTAGATCCACATACTTCGGATGAGTATACCGGACATCACCAGTACTACCACATGCTAATCATTATCGTAGCGATTTATCCAATCTTTACATAGGTATACACATTATCTACACCCATATCTATAGTCTGATAGCCATATCCGTAAGTCGTGAATGTTGTACATGATATGCAGAAACATCCTACACTCTTTAGTTTGAGAGGTATTCTTATGCGCCTTGAGTCATGGATTGACTACCTCCTTGATCTTTGACATTGGCTTCTATTCTAAACCAGTCATCTCCTCCTCCAGATTTGGCTCGTCGGCATAAGTAGTATCGATCGAGTCAACGGCACTGAAAATCTCATACTCTAAACTCGAATATACACGAATCATGGACTTGATAGCCCTAACCACTTGTATGCTGTCACTCTCGATATCTCGAAGAGTGATGATGGCCTCACTAGACCAAGGACCCAGTCTATCGAGTTCCAAATAGGCCTGTGCAAGCCGATATAGTGTTGTCGCGGTAGGCCGAAGGTAACGGCGAGACAACCCTTTCCTACGTGTTTCCAAAGGAAGCGTGGTGCGTATGGCCTCCTTCGCTCGGACTGTTTGCCATCCTGTCCAATTTGGCATCAAGTATTTCTCACACACTGCAAATGCAGCCTTGTACTGTTTCATTTGCACAAGAGACTGCACGTGATAGTTCCAATTCTTGCTATCTATCTCGAAGCCTGCCTCGCGTACCTCCTTGACTAGTTCTTGAAGGGCAAGAGGATTGTTTTCCTTGAACAAGACTTCTTGCATCACACGCAGGCAACCGGATAGAGCATAATGATACTTCGGTGAGATCTTGTTAGCGTAGGGTAAATCCTCTCTGAAATCAGCCGCGCGCGCTTCAGTTCTGGCAATGTCGAAGATGAGGCGCCAAGTTGACTTGACACGGTCATATCGTTGGTCTTGAAGACCCGAGAGCATGACGGCGTTGAGCATACCCAGTGGCAATATACCTTCATTATTGGGACCTTGGAAGACATAACGATAAAGTTCAACGAGCTCGTTGACCTGAACACTATTATTCAGCTGAGCGAAGATGTACATCATCGTACTAAATTGGTACACCTCACGTCCCGATCTAAGTAGCTCCCTCTGTCGAACAGGCTTCGCACTTGAAGGACCTTGGTGTTTGATTTGGGTATTCGAATTGTATCCATAGATGTTGAAAAAAGTGCGTAGCGCGTCACCATACCATTGTGTTTCGCTGCGCTTTCTTCGCTGTTTTGGTGGCAATTTCTTCCATTGTCCTAGAGACTGACTCAGCCGGAAAATGACACCCTCTGTAATGGGAATCTTATGCTCATTCATGAGCAAGCAGAGGCGTCTGGTCATTACCGGCTCTCTAGTTAGGAGAAGAGCGCTCATAACGATCTGGAAATGTGCGGGCGTGACTTCAAACACTTTTTCTTTCAGAGCCACAGTAAGAAGGGTGAGTGCATGGTGCGGCTGCCGACACAGAGCAAGTCCAAGCAGTAACTGTTGGTATGTAAACTGATTGTAAGGAATGTTTTTGTCGGCCATACTGTTAAGAATCCTATTTATGTTTGCAAGATCCCGACGCAGAGCATTATAGTAGAGTAGTTTATTCCACATCAGTGTTGTAGCAATTCCCTTGGTAGAAGCGCGCGTGCAAACGTCTTCGGCTTCCTTGAAGAGATCGTTTTGGCAGTAGGCGTCGACGAGACTGCTCAGCATAGCATCGTTGGTGACGACATTAGAGCTGCGAGCACGGCGGTATAAGTCGACAGTAAATGCTAGGTCGCCTCTTGACCCAGCCATCTGCATCAGAGTCCCATAGCTAAATTTGTCTGGTGTGATTGTCTGACATAAGCGGTCAAAAGTCGTCATTGCGCCGCCATAGTCATCAGCCTGAGCATACGCATTCAACAAAATGTTCCAATCGTATATAGAGGGTTGTATCTTGAACTTGTTCATCATGTCATTAAAGATCCGCTGAGCCTCTTCTGGCTCTGCATTGACAGCGTGTACATGGAGTAAATGCGCAAAAGTATCGCTGCCTTGATCAGCATCAAAAATGTTGATAGTAGGATCATTGCGGAAACGCTCGACGTATTCGGTCCATAATGAATAAACCCGCTCTTTATCACCCCTTGTTGCGTAAAATCCTAGATGTTTCTGATAAGCCCGTCTAGATGGCATACCATGAAACCCATGCCAGTCCTTCCAAAGCATCTCTACACCAGCGTGCATTTTTGCGTACGAATTCCTCATTTGCGTGTAGGCATGGAAGACGCAATGTAGAACAGCGTGGCTAGGGGAGCTGCCGGGCAATTTTCGATAAATGTCGTACACATCGGGGGCGACCTTCCGCCTACCAGTTTTCTCTGCAGATCTCAAAAAATCCTCAAAAGCCAACGGATCCTTCGTAAGTAGTAACAGGGGTATAACGTGCGAATGCTCACACGAGACAAGCGCTCTTCTAACAAGTATTCTCTGCAGGACCTCCAGTGCCTCACGATCGAAATCGTTATTGTGGGAGGCACTCAAACGCTGAGCGACGTACTCTGGAAACATCATTACTTTTTCGGCAATGCCAGGAACAGATGCACAGTGCGTCAGATTAGCGGCAATGCCGTTAAAATCCCATCTCGCAGCCATATCTGGATATCGTTGCCAGACCTTCTCCAAAAAACTGGTTGTGGAAGATCTAAGGGCGGATGCTAACAGCAAATCCAAAGAGTCGATGAGTGCAGTGTTGTCAAGACTAGAAGATTGAAGCCCTTTCTCAAATATTGATAGAGCTTGAGAGAGATTTTGTAGATTGATCTCGGCTGAAACACCAGCCACAAATACCTCGTTGTCCCAACTAGAGAGCTCCAACTTATGAAAGAGTTCAGAAATTTTGCGCGAATCCGATACGCGACCAGTCCTAGAAAGAAATGACAGAACTCTCTGGGAATAAGCTTTTTGAGAGTGCTCGCTCAAGGACGTATAACGACGCCATAAGACATCAACTTCGGCAAAGTTATTCGTCTTCAAGATATGATCAATGGCGATACGCTGGTATTGTTTGTCAGGCGAAGTGGAGGGTTTTGAGTCACTAGGTTCAGCCGATAATGGCCCGCTAGGCTCCGGTACGTCATTCGATATCTCATGGTCGACAGCTGTCGCGCTGTTCGTTCCTCGGGCGGCGGGAGACGAGTGGGATTCAGAATTGTAGAGACGTGGGGAGACGTGTGACGGTCGAGTACGCATTCGTAATCGTTCGGATTGGTCTAGGGAAATTGGGGAAGGGCGGCGCAACAGAGCAGCGGTGCCGGCCGGATATAGAAAGTCGAGAAGAAAAGCAGAAGCATTGAGCGACGAAGTTTCCCCTCGGTCAGACAAGGTAACGCTACTGTCCAGAGTGCCGTGCATCAAGGTTTGCCAGGCCTTGGTGAGCTCAATGTCAGCAGCCCCATGCTGCCAGAAAGCTGTATGCAGCTGTCTTGTAGATCGAAGGGCTGTTCTTGGAGGCGGAACGACTCGACGGCCGCATGGTTCCAAACATGCGGCCGTTTTCTCTAGCATTTGAAGACAACGTTTGGGCGGGCAGGTCCACGTCCTCGACGACAATAACAAAGCTCCGAACGCACGTAGGCGGGGGGGGGGGTGCAATCGACGTAGGATCTAGCTAGAAGGGAGCACGCTTCCAGAGCATCATAACGAGTCGATTTACTTTCTTAATTTGGAAGGTTAACGATGACAACGACCTGCACGTGTGTATCTGAGGTTGGTGGTGTGGGCGTTTTTATTCAGTCTTCCTTTTCCCGAGGTCAGCATTGGCGAGGACTTGATTGCAGAGTAGATTTATCGGACCACTATACGGAGGGAAAAGGTCGAGCCGCCCATCATGTCAAATCGTGACGTCGGGAAGAAGGAGAAAAAAACCATCCATCACTGTATGGAGGCAGTAGCTAGGCTTTGAAGGTGCCTAGGTAGCCTGAGGTATCCACATGTACAGACAAGCTCGGGTTAGGTTCCGTGCACACAAAATACCGACCACAGCAGACCAAGATACCTCGATATGGCTAGCGATACTTTTCCGCTACATGTACTACTTACTTACTTGCCCTGCTGGGGATCTGTGGCTTGATAAGCTCTATCTATCTCCGTGTCACAGCAATCAACCCCACCATCAAATAGCCTTAGAAGTAACATCACATCACCGCCGCCGCATCACCATCGCCCGGGCTACTACACGCTTCGACCCGGCCCTCACAATGGACATCACTAGTTTTGTCGTGTCTGCCCGGAACCAGGCGCTGCTATATGGCGATTATGCCACATACCACAAATTAGTCGTCAAGAAGCTACACACGTTGCGCAAAAAGCTAGGCATCGTCAACAAGAATAGGTCCAAGTTCACCAAGACCGGCCCTGTTTCTCCGGACCAGATCGCAGAAAACCATGCGTACGCTGCACCCAACCTTTTGCTCATTGTGTCATCCCATGCCGTCGCAGAATTGCTCACTATAGACGCCATAGGTTCCTCCATCTTGCTCTGCTCACAGCCGAGAGGACCTGGGCCCATGCGATGCGCCTCAAAGCTGTTCATTCGGCTGATTCCAAGGGAATTACTGGCCGTACACGCTCTCACATAATATCTAGGCTTGACAAAGGTGCCCGTACTGCCGAGCACTTGGTTCAGATCCTCTCTAATACCGATATTACCGCCGCCACCGACGTTGATATTCTGGAAGCGACAGCCTATGCAGCCATGATCAGAGGCGCCGCGCATTTCGAGGGTCAGAAGTGGAACGAATGCATGAAAAGCTACGCGACTTCTCGTATAATATACAGTGCACTAGAGCCGCAAAAAGGCGACATCTTGAAAGACCTCCTATCCGAAACCATCGATCCTTCAATTCGCTATGCTGCGTACCAAAACAAAGTGCCACGGACCTTAGCCATCCCTACCATTGCGCGCAAGGCATTCCCTTCGTCTGATGAAGCTCTCGTGCGTCGGATTCAGAACGTGGCTCCAGATCTCTTGAAGAAGGGCGATCCAGACGTCGCAAAAGGTGCAGCTGATACCCCTAATGCGCCCCACACCATCACATGGAGATCGCGAGGTGTCAAAATTGAGGATGCCTCTATTGCCCTCGCCATAGGATCGACTGAATTAGCTACTTCTCGCTTAGCCGAGAAGCTGGAATCTTCTGATATAGTACTCCCAAAGGAAATGGCAGCAGCTTACGACGAAGTCCTCATAGCGAGCCAGGACGCTGCTGATGCCACGAAGCGTGCTATTGACGAACTAAAGGAGGAGGGCGTGCCACAAAGCGATAGCCGCATACAAAGTCTGCAGATTACCCGCACTGCCGTTAACTACCAGATGATCAGTTGGAGAATTGGCCGCAACCGAGTCCTAAGTGGTGAGCATGATGGCGCACTTCTTGACTCTGCCCCAAATACTACCCGGAAATCAAAGAAAGATGCATCTTCACAGCAAGCGAAGATTGAGCCACCCGGCAGGAAGATAGCTCGCCTAAAGGAAAAAGTCGTGCTCTATGATGCTACCTTGCAAAGTATTGAGTCGATTAAAGAACTTCCCGGCGTAGCCGCTGACGACGGACTTCTTCAGCAACTGGATGCTACTGCAAAGTACTTCCATGCCCTCAAGTAAGTATATCGAAGACTTAAATAATAAATTTTATTCTAACATGACGCTCTCAGGTGCCTCTCCATTGCACGCTCACATTCTCTGGTTGATCAGTCATCCAATGCTCTGGCCCTCATCAAACATGCATACGACCAGTGTCAACAATCTGCCAACTTCTTATCCAAGAATGCCACGTCATCCTCAGATTCTCCTATTCTAAACATTGAGATTCGGCAAACAGATGTCCAATTCCTTCACGACCTTCTGAAAGGTGAGCTGCAAAGGTGCCGTGCGATTGTAGAGATAGACATCCTGAGAGAGAAGGCAAAGTCAGCATATTCACAAGCCAAGATTCCTCTGATAGACAAACTTCGAGAGTATCCGGCGGGCGGCGTAGACCTGGAAAACCTGGTTGACTATCCTCCTCGGGTTCAACCTGTCCCAGTTAAGCCATTGTTTTTCGATGCTGCTTGGAATTACATTGACTATCCCGGAAAGCCATCAATTGCCCCTGTTGAGGTAGAAGAGGAGAGACAGACATCTACCCCCGAGCCAAAGAAGAAAGGGTGGTTTGGCTTTGGAAGATAATAATGTAGACGTGCGTCGGCGTCTTCCACTGCCCGATCCATACAACGGAAGCTCAATGTATTACATGCACCTGTCTGGTATAAGAACTCCCTCAACCTTCATTTGATGTGAAATGTGAAATGTGAAATGTGAAATTGTCTCACTAACGCGTTTTGCGACATGGCATATCTGACGCGGTTCTCACTTCTCCCTTGCTATGTGAACACGACACCTGTTTTCTTAACCGCGCACCTCGAACCGAACTTTGCAATTCGGTTCGTCGATTGTAGCATGTTAGATTCCTTCTCTTCTAGTAGCTCAGAGCTCTTACTGATGGATGACCATGAAGGCAGTCCTAAGCTGGATGATTCCTGGGGTGGCAGGTTATGGAAACGTCCCAGGAGTCTGTCTAAGTCAACAACGAGGAATCGTCAGCGACGAACAGTGCCACTATGTCTCTTTGTCATAGCTTTGATCTGCTTCTGCGCCATGACCCTGGCGCTTGGCCTTGGACTGGGACTTGGCTGGAGGCGCTACGGAACCACACGGGACAAGGCCCCGTTCGACCACAGCTATCCCGATATCCCAGACGACCTTGAAGTGGTCCAACCTGATCAGCTTATCAATACAAGGGAACTATCTCTCGATAATGGGTTCGTCGTGTCGGATCAACCTCAAACGCGCGAATACGTTTTGGACATCACACAGGCGCTGGCGGCTCCTGATGGTTTCCAAAAACCTATGATACTTGCCAACCGACAGAGCCCTGGCCCACTCATTGAGGCGAATACTGGTGATACAAGTGAGTGATACCTAGAGTCTTTTTTTTATTTTCAATCTATGACTTTCTAAGGTGAACGTGGTCATCCAGTTTTCTAGGATCTAGCATTTGACCTATTCCATCCACCCTTAGAGATCCGTAAGTGAACCACCTAGACGTGAATTACTAACCCGTGGTTCTTTGTGTAAGTTCGAGTCCGAGTCAATAATCACATGTCCAATGTGAGCACAGCTATTCACTGGCATGGCATTGACCAGAAAGGAACGACAATGATGGATGGCGTCGTTGGCGTCTCTCAATGCGGTATCCCCCCAGGCCAAAGTTTTACATATGAATTCCGCGTGGACGACCAAAGGGGCACGTTCTGGTGGCATGCTCATTCATCGGTCCAGTATACTGACGGGCTCTACGGACCTCTGGTGAGTTGGTCTCGAGCTATTGCGTAGTTGCTCGACCGAAGAGATATGACTAATAGGAGAGAGCACAGGTAATACACGATCCCAAGGAGTTGGTACCTCAACCCAATGATGAGAAAATCATCTTCCTGAGTGACGTGTATCATGCGTACGGGTCAGCTCTATTATCGAGTTACTTGAACCCGACCTCTAAGTGGGTGCCTTTTGAATCAGGTGTCGAGCCGCTCGCAGATAATATCCTTCTCAATGGACAGAATACGTATGATTGTGCCGTGAAGTCAACGACTTACTCGCCACCACCCCCATATGAACAATCATCGTCCTCTTCCACGTCCCAATCTAGCTGCTCAGGGGGGCACCTTTACACGACGAAAGTCCGCACGGGAGAGAACCTGCGGTTGCGTTTAATCAACTCGTCTTCATTTTTCTCTTACTGGTTCAGCATTGACAACCACATGCTATCCATAGTTGAGCTAGACGGCATAGAAATATCACCCATCGACGCCCGCGGCGTATATTTGAACGTTGGCCAGAGGGCAAGCGTCATCATGACAGCCAACCAAACGGTTGGAAACTACTACATTCGCGCAACTCTACCACAAACGTGTTTCCTACCGTATGCGCCGTACACGAGCGCTGGACTGGCTTCAGCGGGATACGCGGCAAGGGGAATTCTATCGTATGATGATATATCTGTGGATGAGATGCCCATTGGTACCATTGGAAATGTGAGCAATCCGTACGGTATCGAAAATAATGGCGTCAGGGGCGAAGTTTGGGAGGGCTGCGACGATATGCCCTTTGATATGCCTCAGCCTATGCGCGATATACAAGCGTATGAGGTTCCAGAGGAGAATAAGCACTATATTGAGTATATGTTTCGGCAAGCACAGGATGTCAATCGGATATTCATCAATAAGGTATGTACATTGTTGGCAAACCCCTTTGTGAATTTGCAACTCTGAAGCCCAGGGCATCAGTTTTGCCCTTTCTATTTCTTTGCATAATCATCATGATGGATCCAACTCCTTTGCATCAACCGATGCAGTGCTGAATCAAGATAATCTCCCGCTGAAAGATTTCTTTTTTTTCCCCAGTGTTTCCCCAGAGAGAGAACGGCGCTAATATGTACACAATTGTCTCTAGACAGCTTACGCACCGCTCCCTGACAACGCAACGTTATGGAAAGCAGTGGAACAAAAGTTCGTCGCTAGCGAGGCGAACTCGTACAACAGCTGGGACTTCGGGCTGAATCAGCAAGTCTTGCTCGTCCCAGAGGGAGAGAAGGGCGCACAAATAGTCATAAATTCACGGGATGCAATGGAGCATCCGTGGCATTTACAGTTAGTCGACCGCATCTTAGATTCCCTCTCTTCTGTCTATCTTATTTTACCCTTCTGATCTTTTCTGTCTCACCCGTATCCTTTTTCTACCGTACCTAGTAACTAGTTGGTGCTAACATGGATACATAGTGGTATGCTACAATTGTAGTCGCTAGGTAGAATTATCCCTCTTGGATACGCGAATACTAACATCCATGTTTCACCCCAAATTAGGCCACACATTCCAGGTAGTAGGCTGGGGCGCAGGGCTGTTCGGCACAGCTTCGACCTCGTCTGAAAACAATACGACAACGACATGGAATCTAAAGAATCCAATGCGCAGGGACACTGTGACGATCCCTGCTTTTAGCCACATAGTCATACGCTTCAAAGCAGATAACCCAGGTCTCTGGGCACTTCACTGCCAGTTAGTCCACCTGCTGCTCCATTGCTCCCCAACGTATAGTCTTGAATCCTCAATTTATTTGCGTGTTTACTAACGCCAGCGTGTGAACAGCGTTGCATGGCACATGGAGGGTACGTTTCTATATTTCTGCCCTCCTCCAGAAAATGCCCAAAGAGAATGATTAGTGGCGGTGACTAACTCAAATGTGAATATATAGGAGGTATGTTTGTCTCTATAGCCGAGCGCCCAGAGGACCTTGTGAAACTCATCAGTGAGATGGACCCGACTACGCGCACCCTGAGCCAGAGTTTCTGCGGCGCGTAGGGAAAAAGCAGCAGCAGCAGCAGCAGCTAGTAAGGATGTGCGTGTATCGGATCGCTTTGGAGCAATATGTCTGGTTGGATTTACTTTTTGTCTATCTAGCAGGGCTCTTAGTATGTAATAGTGTCCTAAAGCGAATCAATCACTCTATTAAACACGGCATATTCTACCCTATCTGTATGTCGTTTTCTCGTATATTTAGAGAAATGAGCTGGTCGGGTGATTGAATTAAATTATCATCTTTTGGCTACCTAGGATGACGAGGACAGCATGACATGTTCATCGGGCAACGCGTGTCTCTATGTGTTGGCCTTGATCATTGACTTTTTTTTCTTTTACAATAACTACATGGAATGTTAGATGTCGCTAGCCCCTCAAGCATTCACGTACACAGGTAAGGTCTGGCAAGAAATATCAAAGAAAAGACCTAAGGTACGGTAAGCAGAAAACATACACTAAGACAGCAGTGAGTTGCAAGGTAAGTGTGTTCAAAAGTATTCTCTTGAGAGGCGATGTTATTAAGTTTTCTTGGTTGCTTTACATAAAACACGTTATATACAGCGCTCGAATTCGATGAGCCGACCATTTCCTATGCTAAGTCATCATCACAGAGCACCGTAAAAGCCTCTGACCCGCCAAAACCTGTAGGCCGAGTGTGTTTTCCTTTATCTCAAAACGCCCCTGCCGCCGCATATAATGTAGCATGATGAACATGATCTTCGTCATGGGGAATCGGGGAATAAACAAATCGCAAATATGAGTACAGATAGATGTACAGGACGGTAAGCTCAGCCTCCCCCGCTTGACATGATAATAGAAACATTTCTTGAAACAAAGAATATGGTAGCGCCACCTTACGGCTTCTTCTCATCCTCAGGCTTGGCTTCTGCATCGGGCTTGGCTTCTGATGAGCTCGACTGCTCACCTTCCTCAGCCTGAGCCTTGTGAATCTTGTCGAAGAGGTTCAAGCTGGCCGTTTGCAAGTCATCCGCCTTGGCCTTGATTTCCTCAGCCGTGGCAGTGTTCTCTCCAGACTGGCTCTGGGAGACGAACTCACGGAGGGAGCTGATTTTCTCCCGAATACCATCAGCCTCTGTCTTGTCAAGCTTGCTGGCATATTCGCCCAGGGCCTTCTCAGTATCATTCAAAACGCTGTCAGCGCGGTTGGCAGCCTCAATGGCGTTCTTGCGCTCCTTATCCGACTCTGCATACTTCTCGGAATCCTGAACCATCTGCTCAATTTCAGACTCGGAGAGACCAGAGCCAGAGGCAATGGTGATCGACTGGTCCTTGTTGGTGCTCTTGTCCTTAGCGTGGACGTGGACAATAGAGTCGGCATCGATATCGAAAGTGACTTCGACTTGAGGAACACCACGATGCGCAGGGGGGATACCAACAAGCTGGAAGTTGCCGAGGAGCTTGTTGTCCTTGACAAGCTCACGCTCGCCCTGGTAGACCTTAATCTCGACAGCAGTCTGGAAGTCGGCAGCGGTAGAGAACACTTGAGACTTCTTGGTAGGAATCGTGGTGTTGCGGTTGATCAAGCGGGTGAAGACGCCACCTAGAGTCTCAATACCAAGGGACAGAGGCGTGACGTCGAGAAGAAGAAGGTCCTTGACCTCGCCAGAGAGAACAGCACCTTGAATAGCAGCACCCATGGCAACAGCCTCGTCAGGGTTAACTGATTTGGCAGGCTCACGGCCAAAGATGCTCTTGACGGACTCTGTAACCTTGGGCATACGAGTCATACCACCAACTAGAATAACCTCCTGGATGTCCTTGGCCTGGAGGCCGGCATCCTTCAGTGCCTTGCGAACGGGCTCCACGGTCTTGGTGATGAGGGGGTCCATCATGTTTTCTAGTTGAGAGCGGGTGAGCTTGGTGTTAATGTGCTTGGGGCCAGAAGCATCAGCAGTGATGAAAGGCAAGCTGATATCGGTCTGAAGAGAGGATGAAAGCTCAATCTTAGCCTTTTCAGCAGCCTCACGGATTCTCTGAATAGCCATCCTGTCGCTAGACAGATCGATGCCAGATTCGGTCTTGAACTGCTGAACTAGGTGGCGCACCAAGCGAATATCGAAGTCCTCACCACCCAAGTGTGTATCACCATTGGTAGACTTGACCTCGAATACACCGTTCTGGATTTCTAGAACAGAGATATCGAAAGTACCACCGCCCAAATCGTAGACGGCGACAACTCGGTCAGCCTCCTTCTCAAGACCGTAGGCCAGAGCGGCAGCAGTTGGCTCGTTGACAACACGAAGGACATTAAGACCGGCAATTTGACCGGCATCCTTGGTGGCTTGACGCTGCGAGTCGTTGAAGTAGGCAGGAACGGTAACGACAGCATTCTTGACGGGCTTGCTCAAGTATGACTCAGCGGTTTCTTTCATCTTGTTCAAAACGAAACCACCAATTTGCGAAGGTGAGTACTTCTGGCCGCGAGCCTCAACCCAAGCATCGCCATTGCTGTGCTGGACAATTTTGTATGGTACTTCTTTGATATCTCTCTGAACCTCGGCGTCGGTGAACTTTCGGCCTATCAATCGCTTGGTGGCAAAGAGGGTGTTTTCTGGGTTTACGACGGCCTGACGCTTGGCAGCGACACCGACCAATCGCTCGCCGTCTTGTGCGAAAGCGACAACTGAAGGTGTGGTTCGAGCACCTTCCGAGTTCTCGATGATCCTAGGGGTCTTGCCCTCCATTATGGCAACAGCCGAGTTTGTTGTACCTACGCAATTGCTGTTAGCTCATGGTTTGCATGTCTTGATACAACTGTTGATCTATTTCACATACCTAAATCGATACCAATAACGGCACCCTGAACTTTACCTTCTGTAGACTCATATCGAGCGAATGTAGCGCCCAGGGGCTTCCTCAAGGGGGCGGCCCATCGGGGAGCTGTGGAAGCTGCTCGAGGGAGCTGGGATCGAAGAACCGATTAGTTTGTTGAGCTTGAAAAGGGTGCAGAACACTACAGTAGGTCTAATGCAGATACAACCTAGGCGCTCTCAAACGGCCAGGGATGAACTGAGTACAGGAAAGATACACATCAAGAGGGCCATGGACTTACAGCTCTGGATAAGCGCGAAGCCAACATTGTGACAGATGTGACTGGCTGTATGGAGATAGAGGCGGCTGCTGCGGAAGGATTGAGTGAGGAACCGCTACACCACAGGCGGGCACGAAGTGGTAGGCGCAGGTATTATACAAAAAGGATTAGGATCCGGGGGACAGGGCCGGAGTAAGACGAATAAGCAAGTGATGCCTCGGAGGGATGTGGGATGGGATGGAATGGGAAGAAGAGAAGATGGCGGCGACGATGGCGAGAGAAATCCGGAGCTCAAGTACTACGTCGTAGCGCAGAAAATTTCAAGCGCATAGAAGGCTTCGGAGAGCTTCTTAGGGGCGGTGAGGAGCGGCAGAAGCACCATTGAGGTTTAGCCTGGACCGGTCCATTAGCCGTCGATAAACCCTCGGTACATGTCTCCACATACAAATCTACATACAGACCAAGGTAAAGAGGGAGGGCCCATGAAGTTGTGGGGAATCAACCCACTCGACAACGGAGGCGACTTTTTTTTTTTTTTTTTTTTTTTTCTCTTTTCTTGCTCGCCTGCTCGCCTGGAAGAGAGGAGAGGAGAGAGAACAAAAACAGAGTCTGTATGAGTGAAATGTCACATGTCTGCAGCTGAACCCACGGAACCTACTAGCAGAATCCAGTAATGATTTGGTAATTACCCAAGTAGATAGATACACTTGTTATTGAAGGCATTGAGGGGCACAATATGCGATACGTATTACTACCAGGGCTCAATGAATGTTATAATTGCATCTTATCCTATATCTATGTCTGAATGCCGCTGTGGGTTTTCAATTTGCAATCAAGTTTTCTGTACCTGATTGGTGATAACTCTACATGTGTACATAGTACATGGCTTCTCTGCCCCTCTTTACCTCCCGTAGATGTACTCTACCCAAATCAACCTGGAAATTCCACTTTGCCTCTTGGTATGGTCAGCTCGATGGATAACGCTTGAATGTTCTGTCATGAAAATCAATTTTAATCCCTTTGTGTAGCTGGGTAGCTTCTTCCATTCCTTTGTGGCATAGGTATTAAGGAGGTTAAATGTTTCCCCCGTGTAACGACATGTCTTTACTATGTAATCTGTTCATTTTCTTTTCTTTATTCTCCAGTTGTGGGTACCTACTACATGTAAGCAGGGAGGGCATGTAAGTACCTAGACAAGCAGATAGGTACCGTAATGGACAGAGCAAGACGCCAAGAATGTACCACTTTGTTGGTGCTGAAAGGGCGTGTACCTTAGGTATTCCAGGCACGTCTCCGCCGCCTCTACACTGTACACTGTAGGTACCGTGCAGCAGGTATGACAGAGGCCAGAAGAGAGGTACAGTTGCCTGTGGAAACGCTACAGGTACAGATACCTAGGTATATCCATACATAGGTGCTAGAGTAGGAGGTACTGACACAGCGCAGCACACCATCATCATCATCATCGTTATTATCATCATTACTATATCACCAGCATCACCACCAAATCCATTGACTGCCCACACCACATCTCGCTTTCAGCCTCATCACAACGGCAGCGACCACAGCGACGACCAAGCACACTGTCGAATCGCCTGCGGACCCCTTGCTTCTTCACCTTGCTCGCCGAGACCAACTTCCCCTGTAAATAATTACAACTGCGACGACCACCATACAAATAGAACTTTCCCGCGAGATTCTACTTGCCCGTATGTGCCGACAATCAAATGAGACTTGATGATAGATCGCTGCACCGTTGAAAATCGCCACCGGCAACATGGCCGTTGGTGATGAAGCCAGGTAAGTAGAGAGAACTCGCTCGTTCTGCATCGAGAACCAGCTTCTTCTAGCCTTTTGACCATTGATCAAGTACTGACGACATGTTCTCCCCATCATTCTAGCCTCAGGCCTACCAACAGTCTGCTCCTCCAAGACAGCTGCAAACACTATCGAACCCAGATCTCGCCGATGTTAGTCCTGTTTACTTGCACCTGCTATTCGCTTGCCTGCTTCCCCACGCGCATCTTAGGCCTCGCTCTTCGCCGTCGCCTTTGTTTTGGATGCTAATTGCCCTGAACTCGTCCCAGACATTGGCAGCTTCGGTCCTTAATCAGCGCCGAGGGAGATGGCATGGTCTACTTCCCCGCCGGCATCAACAACACCCACATCACCCGCCTCGATACCCGCACCCGTGAGTGTGAAACCATCAAGGTCATCAGCTTCCATCCTAGGTGTCTAGTCGCTAGCGGTGGTTGGATATGCTGCGGCGGGGAGAATGGCGAATTCGCAATCATCCGCGAAACCACCGCCACCGCCACCACCCGTAATGCCGATGGCTTGACTGCTTCGGCTACCGCCGCCGCCGCCGCCGCCATTGTTTCCGCCTCCGAAGATGCCCTGGACCAGGATGCCCGGCGCACTCCATCATCATCGTCATCATCATCCGGCCCCGCCCACGTCACCGAGCCTTCCATGACCGAGCTGCGTCGCGATATGCTTAGTCTCGTCGAGCAGATGAGCGGCTCTGCTAAGACTTGGTCTGCTTCAAACCACAAATTCGGCACCCAGCGCGTCAACTGCATCACCATTTGGCGGCCGCCCGAGTCACTTTTGGAAGAGCCACGTCCCGACCGTTACAACTCACCCATGGCCATCTTAGCCAATAATGATAAAACGGTGACCATTGTAAGCCTAGAAGACTCGGAGGCCGTAGACGAGTTGGAATACCCTGATTGTGTAAATCGTGGTGTCATCTCTCCAGATGGTAGCATTCTCGTGGCAATTTGTGATGATCCATTTCTCTATGTCCATGTCCGTCACACCCTTCAAGGGAAGAGGGGGGGACCTTACGAGTGGCTACAACTCCCCCGGATACGACTCAAGGACCAATCTGTGCGAGATACGTCAGATTGTCGAGGTAGCTTTGCTGCTTGCTTCTCTCCTTCGGGCAGGTACTTGGCTGTGGGCACACAGTACGGCACTATATCAATATTCGATGTCACGGCATTCCCCGACCTAGACAGAGACCCCCTAGTTACCTACTTCAGTTCAGCGCGGGCGCCCAGTGATTGTGGCGCAGTGAGGGACATGGCCTTCTCACCCGGCCCGTATGATATGCTCGCGTGGACCGAGCACCGTGGCCGTATAGGGGTGGCAGACGCTCGCACCAATTTCACGAAACGCCAGATCATTTCCTTGGAGGATCATGACTCGTTTGACCACTTCTCTCTCAATGAGCGCAACACAACTATCGACCCCCGTCTCCTAGACCCCCGAAGTGAACGCAGTGTGACAGCTTTGTCGTCCACACCCAGCCTTCTGGGTCCGTCGGGCCGGTTGCAGTCCATCATCGACTCTCCCGACACGTCGAGGTTGAATCAGCCCTTTTCTTCCGAGGAAACAGCCATTTTGGAGGCCGTACAGAGCGACCGGAGGCGGCGGGAGGCGCGGGAACAGAGAGATCAGAGAGATCCACCAACGGCACGAGGTAGCGGTGCCTGGAGAACCTCCGTCTTCGCCGAGCGCGTAAGTCCCCAGCCGAGGACACCCGGTGTTGCACGGGAACGTGATCGGGAATTCTCTGACAGGTTGCGTTATCTGACGTCTCTCCAGCGTGATACGCTGATGCGAATCTTCGAGCGCGAACAAAGCCGTGAGAACCGCGACCATCAGCGCTCAGCTACGACGCAGACACCGCCCGAGCAAGATCGTGAGAGACGGGCTCCTACGCCACGGAGAAGAAATTCCGTTATGCAATCTCTGGCCCAGAGTGCCGACGCTGCGACAAGATTACAACGTAGTATGGTTAACGGCGAGGGTTCCAGTTCCCGTGATTATTCTTCTGCGTGGGGGCAATCTGGAAGAAGTACCTCGGGTTGGGCCGACCTAGAGGCGCTGTATAACATATCCGGCGGCGGCGGTGACGGTACCTCAGCCCATGATGCAACGCGGACTGAGACGGGCAGAATACGACGCGCCATCCCCATCATCGGTGATGTCTGGAACGATGATATTTCTGGCTTTCGTCGCGCGTACGGTCGTGTACGCAATCGTGAGCATGAACAGCGTCCGGATGACACAGCAGGTCTGAGCTGGAGCGAAGACGGCCGCACGTTGTAAGTATATGAGAGGGAAAGACCGACGCTATGCCGCTCCTCGAGATGATAACTAATCAGTCGCTACAGGTATATTGGAGCTGAAGATGGTATATACGAGTTCCATATGAATATTCTTAGCAGAAAGCTTTTTCCAGCTGTCATGCTCCGCTAATGCTGGTCCTCCACCACGCTTCGATTTTCACGTTACTCACAGGTATGGATAAGCACGGCGGCAAATACGGTGTTTTTGGCGTAAATAAGCATAGCAAACGAGAGGGCTGTACAGATAGCAGGGGCTGAACCACCACATCTCACACTCAGACACGAATGTCAGTTGTGAGACTAATAAGTTGGAAGAACGTGATTGGCCATGCTCACTCTCTCGAGAAAAGTCACATGGATTAAGTTGTTGATTCTTGGTTGTTTCAGGCGGGGAATTAAATCTAGCCGCCCACAGATGAGAAGCGGGCTGGTGTTCCCTCTGTGTCCTTACCCTCATCTTTCTCTCTGTCTCTCTCGGTTTGTGGGGGTGTGTGTGTACCTCTCCTTTCAGTTGATTAAATGGGGAGTCCTCGTTGAACTTAGTGGTACTACATACATATACCTCAAATATACCCAGTTTCCTAGTTTACTTCATAACGTAGCGCATCGTGTATCGAAAGTGGTTTGTACAACGCCATTTCGTTTCGTCGTTGTTTCTACAATGTCTGGGTATTTCGAACTGTAGAACAGGGCTGTGCCGAGCTCCGCGGATCTCCACTTCTACGTGCTTGACACGGCGTGCTTCGGATTCCCGTGTGTGACCCCAACTAAAGAGACGAATTGGCTACTCATCAAATAGCATTAGGTAATTGGCCAAATTTGAATGTTAGCGATGTTAACTATGTCAAATGTCATACTGGAGGTGAATGAATAAAATACTGTTACCGCAGGCCGGTGCCGGGGATGGCGCGATCCGACTAGTAAAACCCGGATATTACTCGCTCATTGCCTGACGGTCTGTTGATCGCTCACTCACCCACTCGCTCGCTACTTGTCTTACTTACACCTCATCCCTTCCATCCTCCACGGAGATGCTTGCGGGAGCTGGGCCGCGGCATAGCCGCTCGTTGCTCAGAAGCTGGCGCTGCGTTCGATCATTTAGTAGCACGGCTCCCAATAGAGCTGACTTCAGCCATGTCGTAAGTCTATTCATGTCTCTATCACCGTGGCTCGCGATGATGATGCTTCTCTCTTTTCCTCTCAGGCGTTGCATGTGTTCTTTATGATTATATTGCGTAACCATTGGAAGATGTGACGCTTCATTATCATTGCTGTTTCTTTTCTTTCCCTCTTCGCTATGAGCCAACGGACCACCGCCAAAGCTATTCATCCTCGATCGTTGATTTCATAAACGTCAGAAAACACATTAATCAAACATTGAGGCATGATGGATGGTCGCCTATATAAAGTAATTAACACAAACATAGCTCACCACTATTCTAGGTCATCGGCGGCGGCGTGGTTGGAATCGCGACAGCCCGAGCTTTAGCACAGAAATCCAGCTCCGCTTCTTCAAGCGCCGGCACGCTCCTGCTCGAACGCCACGGGATCGTAGGATCCGAGACGTCCTCGCGCAATAGCGAGGTCATCCACGCGGGTCTATACTACGGCCCCGGAACCCTCAAGACTCGCCTCTGCATCGAGGGCAAGGAGAAGCTGTATGCGTTCTGCGCCGCCCGTGGTGTTGGACATGCGAACGTCGGCAAGTGGATCGTCGCGCAGAACGACGCCGAGCGCGAGGCCCTCGAGCGCCTTCACGCTGTCTGCCGCGATGTCCTAGGCGTCCCCACGCGTTGGGTCAATGAGAGCGAGGCGAAGGAAGCCGAGCCGGCTATCCGGGCCGACGCGGGAGTCCTCGAGAGCCCGACCACGGGCATCGTCGATTCGCACGGGCTCATGGTCGCGCTACAGGGCGAGTTTGAGGAAGCGGGCGGCGTGACGGCGCTCAATTCCACCGTCACGCAGATTCAGCCGCTTGAAGCTGACATCCCAGGTAGTAAGGGCTGGCGGCTTACAATTCGCGACTCTACTACAGGCGAGGAGTCGACCATCGAGACTGAGGCCATCATCAATAGCGCGGGTCTCGCCGCCGCGGACATCCATAATATGATCGTCCCGCCGGCACATCGGACACGGCTATACTACGCCAAGGGGAATTACTTCAGCTATGCCGCGAGCCAGCCTCGCGTGCGGCGCCTGGTGTATCCCACCACGCTCGCTGGTGCAGGCGGCCTCGGCACGCACCTCACGCTTGATCTCGCCGGGCGCCTCCGCTTCGGGCCTGATGTCGAATGGGTCGACGACGCCTCGGACCTGAATGTCAATACGGCACGGTTTCCTGACGTCCTCACTGCCGTCCGGAGATACCTACCGGACATTGATGAGACGGCGTTTAGTCCCGATTACGCCGGTATTCGGCCTAAGCTTGGGCCCGGTGGCGCCGTGGGCACCGGAAAAGGATTCTACGATTTCCACATTAAAATGGAAGATGGTTATGCTGGCTGGGTGAACAGTAAGTTATCCTATACCTTCACTCCTTCATCTGCCCTTACTCCTGCACTTTTTAAGCACACCTTCTCTTATTTACCGTGTATTATCTCGAAAAGACTTCACTAATTCGATATGACATCAAGTGCTAGGGATGGAAAGCCCAGGGCTTACGAGCTCGATTGCTATCGGAGACTACGTAAGGGATTTGTTTTATGGAACGCACACAGGAAGTTGAAATAAAAGAAGCAATCGGATGTCATAATCAGTAGGATATGACTAGCTGCCATGGGAATACAAGTCGTTTTCAATCCTGGAAACGTCGAATAAGTACAACGGTACTTTGGCCAATATCAAAGACCACTGGATTACCTAATACCAGTCAATACCAGTCACCTAACATCTATCATGATGGTGAGTCTACTGTTCAGCAGATGACCAGCAAATCTACCTTCGTGGACGTCTAGATAAACCCTCCTATCGGCTGCCTGCCAATTAGCCCTATCTACCTGCCCTACGCTGTACATCAATACCAACCCCATCTACATGAAGTCCTTATACAAGTAGATATGTTATTCAAACTACTGTAAAAATATCAACCACGGGGGGCCTTGGCAGTGAGATTCAATGTAATAACCGTGAGTCGAAATGCTAAGGCACTCCCAAAGCACACTAGATTTTGGGAGAGCAAAATCTGCGAAAATCACGTAACGATGCTGACCAGTACTGCCCTATGCATGCTCACATTGTTTAAGGCCTCCTGTACATTCTCCTATAGTTACTTGAGGTTATTGTTGTGCGCATCGATCGACTTAGCCATCGCGGCATTCTCAGGCATCGCCCATATCAATCCATGGCCACATCCACAGTCAAAAAATACACATCTCTCAGTCTTCAGTCGTAGCTCCTTCATATTCCGGTGCTCTACTTCATAATTTTACAGCGCCTGCCACCTTAATACTTCCATGTCGTCATTTCATAAAACGATTATTGATATGTTAGCTACGGGTTCTTGGCACTCTTGAAGTAAATGAAAGACCATATCGCTATACTGAGAAGGGGGACTGGGTCTTCATAACTATCTTGATACCCCAGATAACTATTTCAATCTGAACGCTATTCTATTCCCTTAATTCGAGCCCTATTATACAGGGCACACAACTATATCAGTATATCATGATACTACCAGCGGGTGGGGGGTGTTGTCGTTTTAAGCGGTTGGCCGTTTCTTCTACCTTTGTTACACGCCCTGAATGCTTACACTCTGTTTGGCATGTGTAAACCGGTCGTACACCTTCATATTGACGCACGTCTCAATAGTGTTGAAACTGAAGCTAATCAGCCCTCTCTACAAGACATACTGGCCCCAGGCAGCCATGGAAGATTACTATATCACTTTAAGTTTAAACTAGCATGGAATTGGTACAGGAACGTACTCATCTAATCTCCAAGCCTAAAACATGCTATATATATATATATAATTAGTCGAACCATATTTAAGAATCAACGCTGGTCGAGGGGTAAGGATGACAGATTAGATTAGCTGCCCCGCTCGAGATCGCGTGTTCGATTCAAGATATACACCTTTTGCTTCTTCTGAAGACCTTGTTAGATCATCTGGAAACTTTTCGTGATTCATTATTGTCAATAGGTAGCATATAACATTGTATGACCATCTCCCCCTACTCAACTCCAGTTCCCAAATACACGCGCTAGGCAAGTTCACAGAAAACCCATATGCGGCCCATCATAGGAGCCTTTTAAAGCAATTAGTAGTGATAGACTCGTGCTAGATATCACGTCATTGCAAACAATGTTAGGTTAATGATACCTGCGACATGGTGTGTTCTATTCTGCGTCTAGTAATCTACACCCTGGTCTTCAACTCCTACTCATGTAATTCGGGTTCTACATTGTTTTCATCCTTACGTCGGCAATCCTTATTACTGCTTCCCTTTTTAGGGCAGTCATCAAATATTAGTGCATATCAGTGTCAACAGCGGCGACACAATGTGAGTGAACAGTTAAGGTTTTTATAGCCTTGTGCAAAGTCGCGGTTGGTGTATTGACCAGCCCACCCCGAATGTTTGCCCCGCTGCTTTAATCCTCCACGGTTATAATTAGACTCGCCTACAAGCTGGTGAGACTTCTAACCTCATAAGTGGACTCATTGCGAGTGCCAGATATGCTGCGAAAGTATATTAGTTTAAATCCATTTGAGTCCAGTCAAGGCTCGCGAGAGTCGAAGATTGAATACTGACCTGTTCTCTAACGGCATCTAATAGACGTGCCTCACATCAAATGGTGATTTGGACAGGATAGTAACGGGCACGTCCGAAGATGTACAACTAGTCATCTTGTAGATGGTAAGCTTCCGGGAGGATGGGTCATCTTCTCACTAGAGAGCGCGATAAAGTTGGTGGTCATACAAGACTACACATGCCATCTAGGATCGGGCTCTCTTCTGTCACGAGTGTGTCTTGCCGCTCCCCTACAACCCTGGGAGAGCCGGCTTGATAGGATAGGACTCTAGGAAGTTTTGTCTGACCAAACATAGGATAGTCAGGCCTCTGGGTATCCAACACCCAATAGCCTACCATTGGCGGATACTATGTTACACTATTCGTCCTTGTTATCCGAATCTGCTGCCAGTTAGGAGGACGAGGACTGCCCCGCATCCGCTTCTGACACAGAGGTTGAGTGAGTCAATTGCGACGGTTGTACAGGTTCCCTCGTGACGGACACGCTTGTTTGTGCTTCGCTTATCTGGCGCTCTTAAGGGCTGTCAGCTGACTGCAAATTCTAGACAGGCATGTGGAATAGAGATTCTTTCTTACCAAGCTCGCGGATTCTGTGACGCAGCATTTGATTCTCACGGATAAGAGATTGTGTTTCAGCCTGGTAGTAGGTGGTTTCGTCCCGAACACCAGATAGATGGGGCTCGCCCTCCTGACTGATTGAGGTTGATCTTAGTCTTGGCGAAGAAGCGCCACGGCTAGGTGTTCTAGATCGACGATGCAGAGCGTCTCGCGCAAGATCGAAAGAGGATCGTGGGTGAGAAATGGAAGGTGACCTTGGGATCGAACCCGACGGCGTAGGGAGGGATGGTGGCACACCGGGTGGGTGGGACAGGGAAGCGGAGCGATCAGAGGTCGATGGAGGATCCTCGGCCGCTACTGTGGACTGGGACTGGCCGTGGGCAGCCTGGAGTTGCTGAAGCTGAAGTTGTTGTTGGCGAATCATCTGCAGAAGTCGGTTCTAGTGCCAATATTAGCCGTTGTGCCATGTTCTGATAATGACATGATTGCTTTGGAAAGCTTTAACGTACCACCTGCGCTTCTTGCTCAGCTTCGAGCTCCTGGTGAAGTTCCCCGAGGCTTGGGGCCCTATTGTGAGTAGGTTCCCGGCCTGTTAGGAGTGGAGATGATAGCGAAAAGGGTTGTGGACTTGAGGTGTTGTCATTATTATGGCTATTATTTGCGCCACCTGCGACTAGTTCACCAGGGGCAGGTAATGTAGGGTCATTGAGTTGGAGATTCTGCGCGCACATGAACGGTTTAGTCAAAGCCCGTGGTTCAGTACCATATCATGGAAACCTGTTAAGAAATGAAGAGGGGAAGCCTGAGTGTGACACACCATAAGGACAACTGATCGTCGTCGTCCGGTTTGAGGTGATTGGCGTTGGCGCGAAAGGGAGCTAACCGAGGGACCTGTGATTTGAGTACGTTAGCCTGCCGTCGACTTATCACAGAGAGTCTGATGGACGTTGTACTTACGTCGTCCGGATTCATGTTGCAAGCCAGCATTGACGGTGGCGGCGGCCTGTAACGAGATGGAAGCTGAGCGCGGTGAAGGCGAGGGTGACTCGCCGCGTAGGGCTGGCTCTCCGCCGCCACCTTCACTTCTGGTTCTGTCCCCGCCCAAGCTCATACTGGTGCTTGCATTGGCGTTTCCATTTGTGGACGTCGGTGTAGTCGTACTCGTCATAGCTGTAGGATGGAGAGGTGTAGGAACCGGTGAGGATTGTGGTAGAGAGTTCAGATCCGGGGGGGCCATGGTCAACCTTGGCAGAAGTGCTGTGTAGATGGCAGCTATCGACGATGACGAAGCGGGTCACACCGAGCAAGGCCGTGGATGACTGGCTCGACTGGCGACGGCAGCGGCGTCCAAATGTGGGGAAGCGCAAACGGACTACCGGTATCTAGACCTATGGCCAGAGCTACGACCTTGCTTCTATCATAGACGTAGGCAGTAGTTTAACTTAAATTAATAGAAGACGAACAGTGTTCCCCTGTAGTCTTGAAGACTGGTTGGTGGATGGATGAGACTGATGGATAAAACAGGTAGGCTCGAGGTAATGAGTCACCACCTGTCTTTCTCTCTTTGTCTCCCTAGGTTAGGCCCTCCAGATACGCCTTTGACTACAAACTTGCTCGTTGTGAATATCACGTGGGGTAACGGATACGGACCGGCGGTTAAAGATTAGGTAATACAGATGCCGGGGTAAGGACAAGCTGCTCAAATAGCAAGATACAAGGATTCAGGCCATAGGTAAGTACGAGACGGCCAGGTAGGTAAGGGATGTTGCTCAGATGATGATGTTGGCTGAGAAAGTTGTGCCACCATGAAGGCCAATCTGCATCATGATGTACCCCTCCGGGTACCTTAGACTAGGTACCCCCACATTACGTAAGCTCAGCCAGTATACATGTACATACGGTAGTAGGTATATTTAATTACCTACTATGAGCATTTCCAACCAAATAGTAGAAACAAGCAGGGACAAAGAAACTACAACAAGGGAAAGCATAGCCAGGTACGGACAGAACGGAGTAGACCACCCGCTTATGTACTGCATCATGTCTACGTTAGCAGTTTGGTTTTTGTTGGCTACATGTTGGCTACACAAGCACATCAAAAGCCACACCGAGCGTATGTGTTGATTTGTGCGTGGGAGGTTGAACTGTGGCGGGGTTGGTTTGGAGGGGTATACATAGTAAAGCTTCACAGACTAAAAAATTCTAGGGTGACTGTGGGGAAGGGTTGGACCAAATGACTAGAATAACATGGCCTACTATTTCGACAATCATAGGCTACATAGTCAGCGTGCAGGAGAATATTGTTTTTGGCGCTTCGAATACATCTCTAAGACATAAATTCTCACAACTCTTTTAGAAAGAAGGTAAATGAGATGACTTGTATTGCAGACGATTCCCCGAAACCAGAACAAACGTCTGTCTACTACATGTCTGTACTTATACTCAAGAACAAGTTGCAACATAGCCACTTAGGTTCATACACAACTCCATCATCTACTCTCTTGACATGATCCCCAAGTAGGTTATTTACCTATTTCTCATCCAGTCCCTGTGAGGTATATAGATTCGCTGCAGTTGTAATTGAGAGAAAATTTGGTCTTCTTTGAAAGGCTTGAAAGGCTTGAAGCCGGTGTGGTGGGTCAGACCAGTACGGTGGGAGCTTCGGACCGCCCTGGCCGTTCGCTCGGACAAACGTGGAAGCTTCCTGGCCCATCCATCCTAAACATGCTCTGCCCACACTTCTCGACACTTCTCGACACTTACCGCACTCTACCCCTACTACTACGCTACGGTACGCACATACCAGGTACGTTACGCATGGACGCATAGCATACTAAGTACTAAGTAAGTACATGCAGGCGAGTGACGAGCGAGGGAGCCGCCCAGCTAATGCAGCTAGGGACGTAAGTAGTGTAGGTGTCATTCCGGGACGATAGGAAACCAAAGAGACCAGACGTACTTACGTGATACGTGATAGGGTCCCTTGCCAAGGTTGCTGATAGCGTTATCTGTTATCATGCGAATTACTTCATGCTTTATCTAGAAGACATAAGTATGGGTTTTTAGACAGGCGTGGGTATGTGAAAATACCGACTTGGATCGGCAAATGCCGAAGACCTTGGTGCACACGTCCCAGCATACACATCCCTCAGACCCCCTCTTCTACCATCGTACATAACCGACAGTGAAGTTCTGGATATATATATACACAGAGTGATATACAGAGTGATCTGCGTAGTAAATACCACCGTTAGCTTAGTATACTATGTAGCCAGTCGCTTCCGTGAGAGAGAAACTAGGCGGTGTGGGTCGGCTCTGGTCGGCATTCTCCATTCTCCATTCTCGCGCTGCATTCCGAAAGCGCCCGCCTCGCCGCGCCAGATTGAGATGCCGGACATGGCGCACCAAAAACAGACCAAGGAGGCCCAGAAGACCCAGAAGACCCAGGGATGTGGTCCCAGACCCTAGCGCGCTTTTTTGTAATTCGAAGATGTGTTTGAAGTTAATGGTGACGCACCTGCCATGCCAAAAGGTAGGTGGTTACATGCATCCTCGGTACAACCTCTCATGAACGGATTCGCAACCGATAGGATACGCAGTTCGATGTGGTTAGGAACACTTCGAGTTCTGAATACCGGTAACTGTAGGGAGGAAGGAAAGAAGGAAGGAAGGAATATCATGCTCGTCGTTTCCATCGGTCCCATCTTGACAGTCTGTTGATTTCCCATCGTCACATCGCATATGCATACTAATGTGGGCAAGTGAGCCCAAGAACACGGCAAGGTGCTCGAGTCAAGCAAACGAGCGCTCGGCCCAGGTCTGCTCAGGCTATCTATCCAAACAGCTCATGAAGTGATACCGCTATCGCTATGTCTGCACAAATCGTACTACCGTTATCGACTCAACAGACTGCAACCCAAGCTGCATGGTGGATGAGATAAGGACTGAAGCCCTTCCTGGTCGTGTATGGATCGAGTATGGATCGAGTATGGAGTCCCGACAACTCGCGCTACGGCTTCAGCTACCGATAAGGACACAGGAAGAAAACGGGACGAATTATACACTGTACACTAAACTGCCAGTTGGCTGGATTAGGCAATGAGCCCTGGTTTCGAGTCGTTTCATACGCCAACGTGTTCCTGAGCCCGCCAAGGCCATCGAGATCCGTGTTTCCGACTGTGTCTATACTCAGACACTACTGTAGTCACCGCTCAGCTCTCAGACACATGTGAAGGGCCAGCCTCGCGGCGCATCATCTTGTTGCCATGTTTTATTCGGCCTGGGAGCAGAGCGTAGATCAAGTATGCAACCGCTCTATTGCACTCTTAGGATCGCCGATGAAGCGCTGTTACAGTCGTACGGAATGTGCTTTAGGTACCTGCCTACAGTATTCTTTGCACAGAGTCAGAGTCGTGAACACGGTGTGGGCACGCTACACAGAGATCCAACCATATTAGCGCAGGTACCTGGTTCATAAAACTACATGGCTCCATGTGAAGATGCAGATGCGCGATTCAGCAGGGATTAACCAACCCTCCGGTCTACGGCAAGAGCTACACCACCACCAAGATTCAGGATTTTTGCCATGCTGTGCCTGTGGGTGTCGGGTGTGTAGTGTGGAAAACATTGCGTGGACCTACATAGGCTAAGTCTTAGGATATATCTCCATCTCGAGGCGAAGCTAGTTAGGAAAAGATCGCACCCTCTTGTGCTCCCTCAACATCTACAAATCTTTTCCCTTCTTCCTACCTTAGTTCTCCCACATCCGTGCCGCATCCTGGTGCTCCTTGGATCGCAAGGTTCTTAAACGCTTACATCCACCACCTAGTGGCTCTCCTAATCTTTCAATTACATATAATTCTCTCAACCCGCCGAGTCTTTGCTGCCAGATAAAAGTTTCGCGCGGCAACAGCCGAATCGCAGCCATCATATCACAATTCGCTGTGTTCGCTTGTTGTAAGCTTAAAGCAAAACCGGGAAGCAATGGTCCTAACAAAGCAGAGATCACCGCGAAACCACGATGCCTTTCCAACTTTTCAGCTGTTCTTACTCGGTACGTCAACCATGCGCGCGCACTCTGTGTGCCAGTCTCATGCAATGGCCGAGCTGACTTCGTCCCCTTAGCTATCGTGCGCCTGGCTGAACCCATAGCCCTCACATCCATCTTTCCATATGCGTGGTCTCTTGTGCGGCACTTCCACTTCGGGGACGAGCAGGATGCTTCTTTCTACGCCGGCATCCTCATCTCTGCATTCTCCCTGACCGAGGCCCTTATGGGCATGTATTGGGGTGGTCTTTCGGATCGAATTGGCCGAAAACCTGTCCTCGTCGTGGGTTGTGTCGGAACCATGCTCAGCATGATTGCCGTTGGCTTCGCTACTAATATATGGGTCGCATTACTGGGCCGAGCATTTGGTGGGCTTCTAAATGGGAACATTGGAGTTATTCAGACTATGGTCGGAGAGTTAGTGACCAAGCCAGAACATGAGCGTAAGCCGATGTCCCTGTACAGCTGAAATGAGAAGAGAACTAATTCAGTAGCACGCGCCTTTGCTGTCATGCCCTTCGTATGGTCTATTGGAACTATTTGCGGTCCCGCAATAGGCGGAATTTTCGCAAACCCACACGAAACTTGGCCGAAGAGGTTCCCCGAAAACAGCGTGTTCACGAAATTCCCTTATCTTCTACCCAATGTGCTATGCGCCGCTCTGCTTCTTGTTAGCATCGTCTTGGGGGTGGCATGTCTAGAGGAGACGCATCCAGACATGCAGCCTCGCGTTAGGCGGCCAAACGACACATATGTCACCGACGAGACTCCGCTCTTGGAAACTTCCGACGCACTCAAGCAGCCAGCTGTCGATCTGCGTGCGGAGACATACGGGTCATTCAGAAACAGAGACAGCCTAGACTTTGCTCCCGAGACGAGAGGCTACGTGAAGGATTTTGAGGAAAAGGGCACCCTAGGCATCTTCAACAAGCATACCATGGCGTTGATCATTTCCCTATCAATTTTCACTTACCACTCGATGACGTACGACCATCTAATGCCCATCTTCTTTGAAGACAAGAAGGCGGATCTCGGTGACCTGTTTACCACCGCTTTTAACCCCTTCTACTCACCAGGCGGGCTAGGGCTTTCCATGCAAACAGTCGGCATGATATCGGCTATCAACGGCGGGATCGCGCTTTTTGTTCAAGTTGTCGTATTCCCCCTTGCGGCGGAGAAAATCGGCGTCTTTAGGCTTTTCGTCTTCGTTACTGTGCTTCACCCGATCGCGTATCTCATTGTCCCATGTCTGGTGTACGTACCGGATTGGATGCTCCTGCCTGCCATATACCTCTGTCTAACAGTCCGCAATCTCTTGTCCATCGTCCTGTATCCGCTTCTCCTGATCCTGATTAAGGAATCAACCCCAAGTCCTGATATGCTGGGGAGCATAAACGGTCTCGCAGCGAGCGCCGGAGCTGCCTGTAGGATGATTGCCCCGCCAGTCGCTGGTTATCTCTATTCGTTTGGTTCACAGATAGACTGCACATCGGTCGCGGTAAGTTTTACCAGCTTCATGGTTCTTTTTTTTCGCTAGCGAGAAGGAAATTAAAGTTCCTTCCACCCCTCAAACATCGGAGCATCATAGAACGAGCTTAAAGAGCAATTGCTAACGCTACGCTCGCAGTGGTACGGAAGTGCATTTGTTGCGGCCATCGGTTCCATGCAGTGCTTCCTTGTACGTCGAGACAGACAACTAGAGGCTATAGAAGAACTGAATGATGAAGGCAGTGAGGATTGTTAGGGCGATTAGTTTAATTACCTGGGAGTTTGGGGTGATAGGGATATAGATATGATAGAGGGTTGGAATGGGACGGTAGGAGTTTGGCGCAAAATGCATTGAAACATTGATTGCAATATTTATCAAAGTGGAAGGTGGCAGAGTTAACTGCATATGATTATATAATACTTAATGCAATGGACTTGAGGCTCCTTTGGGCTCTTATGTAATGTTGTGTGTTATCTTCCGTATCCGCACTATGGGTCCGTAACATGCAATAGTTCACACCATTTGAAGAGAGGAAAAACAATTACCTTGATAATCCCTAGTAGTATACCTGCAACTTTAGCCGGCCCAGTGCCGACTTTAAACACTCTTAATTACCACCACTGTCTTTACCTTTGCCACATCTGCCACATCCATCTCGCAGTAATAATAGTGTGTTCATGTAAGCAGTAAGCAATTTTGATGGGAATGAGACATGACTTGGGTGATGAAGTACACCTGGTGTCGTTTCTTAACGCAGGCTACTACCTAACCAATCGCTCCAGTCCTTACGGTGTCGAAGATTTAGGGGTGATGCTTTCACTTTAGGCCCTCGATAGATTAACACACAGTATAGCTGTACTTGTATATAACCCTCTCGCGGAGGTGCGGAGCCAATGGAAGTGGACCAGCGCCACATACAGAAGCGACCAGTATAGGTCTATTCAGATGATCTAAGGCCTGAATTCTCATCTCTGAGGCTATCCCAGGAGATCTTCCTATTTATAGACAATTTCCGCAATAAGGTTCTGCCGCTCCGTATCCACTTCCCCGTGATAAATCCAGAACCCCCTGGCAGGAGAAACTTGGATGTGTCATGGTATGTAGTTGAATGTCCAACATAGTGCTATCACGCCCGATGGGGTGATATGCGCTACCGTTAAACGTCGTGCGTCTGTCTAATGGTGTCGTTATTTATAAAATGCGGTAAGTGCTCATTGGGCCAGAATAGCGAATTAAACGTCGAACTAGTTCCTGCACTATCTGCCAGTCATGGAAATCTAACAAGTCCATATCACGAGGAATTAAATTGATAGTTATCTGAGCCGCTCTACGATGGGCTCACACCCTGCGTGGCTTTGTGGGATAAGCTGGCCGCATGGGTTCGACCCCCAAAAAGTGTCTTATAAGCTGTGATCTTACCAGGATATTATATTCCCGATAATCTGCTCTTTGATGATAACTAATTCGTGAGATTAACAGCGCTATATAAGATCAGAGAACTATGCTAACTATTCTACTCCATCGCCCCTTTGTCTCTAAATGACTCAAGGCTTGTTACAACCTGCTTAACCGGTGGATTGTCGTGGTACAAGCCGTCAGACTGTGCCCGGGAAGAAGCCTATTACTCGTTGCGTTAAGTCCTTCCCGAGTAATGATTGGGCACAGTAATGAATTTCGCTACTCATGGCTAAATTTGATGGATGCCCAGACTCTTCCTAGGTAGGTCCGTATGAGAAGCTAGGTGCTCTTGTGGAGTCAGTGTATTTAGAGGTGTGCAAACATCTCCGTCAAGCCTGTCGTATAGGCTGGGGTGTATTGCGTCACTCTCGGCTCGGGGCAACGATAGGGTATTCTTCCAGTTCCTTCTCACTTTGAAACACCGGGAGAAAAAACTCTTCCAGGACATCAGGCTAGAGATGGTTATGGATGCTTGAATGCCTTGAAATGTCTTTGGAATAACAGGTACGCAGAAAATAATGAGACCACAGGTCTGTTCAACGACCGACCACACACAAACAGTAAAAAATGTGTAGGTCTCATCCCTAGAATGAGAGTACTGGATCGAAACGACCATCCTAACCACAGCAGCGACACAGCCTCTGCGTTTCGAGTAAGATTCGAGAACAGCTCTCTGTCATATCAGGGGAAACTCACAGCAATCCGACAGCAAATATTGCAGCTACTCCTAACTTCCTTCGAGATGACATGTGCAGTTTCCAGATAATCCGCTGTGGCAGGATAAGGATCGAAATGTCGATCAACAGGTTGATGGCAGAAGATGTAACAATTATAATCTTGGAATCCACGCAGTGGCCTGGTGTCAGGCGATCCCATATTTTCTTGTATGGAATACACGCGAGGTCGACTGCAACCAAGGCAGCGGAGTAGAATAGAACGTTTATAGTGATAAGGATGGTGGAGACCCAAAAGGAGGCGTTCCGCGTCCCTCTCGGCACAAAAATGCGCAGCCACTCCAATAGAATCATGACTTTGATTAGTAAAAACGCCACACCGGATAGATTTGTTGCGATGTTGAACAACTTATTCAGTCAAACACGAACGTCAACCTCTTAGATCTGCTTATTCAACTTACAAAGAAGAGATGGCCAAGGTCTCTGAAGCGATAATCCCACTGGTGCACAAATGAGCCGACGCCAGACTGAGTGAGTAGGAGTATGGTAAATCCCAGGTACAGGCCCTGGACAACAATCCCTGGTTAGTTTAGTATATGACCACTTCCATGAGGGGCTGTACATAGGCTGGAACCATCAAGCCTGTGAACCACCATCAGAATAGCCTTTATAGGAAAAGTGGGGGAAATGCGCCGCACTTACAGTCAGACATATATCGCTTCTTAAGTACAAATAGAACACCATACACTCGAAGTAAAACGAAGATGGAGCCGAGCGTTAAGAATACACCGATAACGCACCGTGCCAGCGTGGCCTTGTTTGGTGGGTTATCCAGGTTGGGAGTTACTCCAGGAGGTGGTGTCAGACCTGGACCGTTCAGTAGAGCTTGCAGTTCGGCAGGCGATAAGGTGTTATAATCAGGTTGAGGCATAGTAGTGTCTAAGAGCCTATAGAAGCTCGGTGGGTAATATAAGAGATTAGAGAAAAACGTTACGCCGTTACGCTTTAGACAAATAGGGATTATTGCTGATATTCTTGAAACTATTGGAACATGGACCTAGCGTTTATGCCAACCTACATGCGCAGGATGATCATGGGTTTTAAGGGTGGTTGATATATATAGATGATATGCACGAGAAATGTTTCCCGCTTGTTTAGCTGCTGCAAGTACAATTGTAATAAGGTATAAACGGGGAAGGCCGGTAGCGGGGAATAAAGACGACGGTATAGGCAGTTTGGTCACTGGCTGGGGAGTGCATGCCGGCAGATAACCTGCATCTCATGTTGTACAGAGTCTGGCCAAGAGTTTAAAAAATAACAACAGAGGTGGCGTATGCTTACGGAGCAAATTTTTCTTTCACCTCATTTTGGGCATCAGAGGAGATAGACCAGTATAATCTCTGGCAACGACCAGATGACGATACCACCCCAGATAGATCGTTTATATTCACCGGGGGCGCATCATGTTGCTTTCCTTCGCACTTATGTCATTGTCCGGTTGAGTTGTATCGTTGTGCCCCAAGCAACATGTACATCATTTCAACATACCTGTCACTATTTCCTCATCTGTACCGATAAAGTTGATCATGAAGCTTCCGAGAGCGAAGGGGGAACCAGGCGCGCGCGTCACGGCAGCTAGGCTGCGAACAGCTTACCTCACTCATATATGTCGTTTCGGCGGCGCAGGGGATGCATCTGACTAAACACTATTAGAGTACTATGGTAATATATAGCCTGCTGCGCCTCGATGTCGATTATTAAAAACGTGTTACGAATTCTAGGCTTCTACCATGGACCTGGGGGCATAAACACTAGCTAGTTAAACTGCACGTGTTATTGTATATAAAGGTAATAGTTCTGTTGGATTTCCGCTTATTAAGCTTCTTTAATATATATATATATTATTATACTATAGTATCTTAAGGCCCCTGGAATATATATATTTTATATATATTATATACCCTTCCTATATATACTTTAAAGAAGATTCTTTTATTCTTTAAGCTTTAGTTTTATTAAATACCTATTATAAAATTAAAAAGATTTATAATATTATACTTAACCTTTAAGATTTAACCTATTTATAATAATTTTAAGCTTTTCTTTAAAGTTATTTATAATATTATTAATTATAATATACTTATATATAAATAAGTTATAAAAGTTAACGCTTTTTAAAAAATTTAAATTAAAAAAAGTTTTTAATAATAATTTAAAGATAAAGCTAATATAATTTATTTTTAAAAAAGTAATAAATTTAAAATCAACTATTAAAGTTTTTTAATAACTTTAATTTAATAAATAAAGTTAATATTTAATTATTATAATAAATAAACGTTTAACTTTTAATTAAAATTATAAAGTTAAAAAAGTAACTTTTTAAAAAAAAAAAGGTTATTTAAAGTTTAAAGATAATTTATACCCCTTTTAAATTATATTTAAATAAAAGAAAAAAGAACTTAAAAATATTAAGTTTAAATAAATTAAAGTATTATTTTAACTTTAATAATTTATAAACTTTTAATAATTAATAATATTATTAAAATTAAAGAAAGAATAATTTTAATAATAATAACCCTTTATTATTTAACTTTAATATAAAGTATAATTAAAATAATTATATATATTAATTATATTTAAATTATATATATTATTATAAATGTTAATTTTTTAAAGAAGTTAATTTAAATTAACTTTTTAAATGTAACGCATCTCCCATTTAACCTAGCTACTTAATTAACCTGGCCACCCTAATAATCTATATAAAACCCCATTATTTCAATTTTTAATAATTTTATAAATATTAATCGTTTAATTTAATAATTAATACCTTTAAATCCGTTAGTTAAAGGGGAATCTAAAGGTATTTTTACTATTTTTTATAAAATTTATTATGTAAGATATTAAGCAATACATTAAAGTCGCGTTAAGTAAGGATTATTTTAACGCTTACTTTAACGTATTGCTTAATAACTTTACGAATATAAATTGTAGAATTTAATGGAGGGTACCGTTTAATAGCTCTTTTTATTATAAATTTAATAGTATATTTTATTATTCTATACGACTAATATTTATAAAGTTATTAAATTATCACGTGATTAATGTACCGACGTTTCTTATATAGGCTAGGTATTATAGGTAGGTTGAATCTTAAAGGTTAGGTATAATGTTATAAGTCTCTTTAGTCTTATAGTAGGTATTTAATAAGATTAAAGCTTAAAGAAGGGAAGAATTTCCTTTAAAGCATATATAGAAAAGGTATATAATATATATAAAGTATATATATTTTAAAAGCCTTAGGATATTATAATATAATAATTATTCCTTTTTCCTTAATTAGATTATCTTTAACTTAATATATAATTAATTTATTAATTAAATATAAAATAAAAAGTCCAATTATATAAATAACGCATCTCCCACTTGACCTGGCCACCCAATTGACCTGGCCACCCCCCTAGCCCATACAAATAACGTCGGTGCGTTAATCACGTGATAATTTAATAACTCTGCGAATACTAATCGTATAAAATAATAAAATATACCATTAGATTCGTAATAAAAAGAGCTATTTAACGGTACTCTTTACTAACTTTTACGACTTATATTCGCGGAGTTATTAAGCAATACGCTAAAGTAAGCGCTAAATTAATCCTTGCTTAGCGCCCCTTTAGCGTATTGCTTAATATCTCGCTTAATAAATTTTATAAAAAATAGTAAAAAGTACCTCTGGATTCCCCTTTGACTAACGGACTTAACGGTACTAATTATTCAATCGTACGATTAATATTCGTAAAGTTATTAAGATTGAAATAATGGGGTTTTATATAGGTTATTGGGGTGGCCAGCTCAATTGGGTGGCTAGGTCAAGTGGGAGATGCGTTATATAATGTTAAATGTTATAATAAATGTATTAATATAATTTATTTATATAAAGCGTTATTATAGTAAAGGTATATAAGTATTAAGCTTATATTTATTTTATAAATTATATATATTATATATTACCTTTGTAGTAAAATCTATATATATATTCCTATTAATTATTTATTAACTTTTTTTCTTTTTTCCTTCTTTTTTTTTTAGCTGCTATTAATTTTAAAAATTAGTTTTAACTAATAACCTATTATTTTACCTTTATCTTTACTTTATTTTCCTTTATTTTTTTATTATATTTGTATTATTATTACTATTATTTAAATTATACCTTTTAAAGGTAAAAAGGGTAAAGGTAAAGCTTAAGCTTCAAAAAGCAACTATATTATATATAGCGGTAAGGGTAAAGCGCTACTACTATTACCGCTGTTTAAATATAATAAGGATATATATAAGGAATATATTAATAATAAAGTATTTATACTACTACCATTAATGCTACCAATATTGCCTTTACTAGGCGGCAATAATAACAACGATAATAACGGAAAAGGCGGTTTAGGCTAGGGCTACAGCGGATCCGCTAATCCTACGCCCAATGATTATTTAAGCTACAGGGGTAATTCGAATATTAAGAGCAGAAACCCCCGGAAGAAATATAAATAATCTATAAGGATTAAAAATTAACGCTATAAGAAATGTATAAATTTTATAGCTATATTATTAATATTAATATATTATAGGTATATTAGGTATATTAAATATATATATTAATTTAACTTTAATTTACTTTTAAAATTTAATTATTTATTTAATAAATCTAGCTCCATTAATTATTATAAATGTATTAAAATATATTAAATATATAAGCTTATTAGTATTTTTATATTTATATTATATATAAATTATTATTTATTTAAATTTAGCTTTTGTTTATAATAGCTTTTAAGATTATTTATTTTATTAAACTTTTTAAATGGAATTAGTAGGTATTTATATTTAAAATAATTATTAATAATATTTAAATTATAAATAATAATAAAGTAGAACTTTAATCCGGCCTATTTAAATTTTATATTAATATTATAGCTATTTAATATTGCTTTATTAAATTATATTTATACTTTCTTTTAATTTATTAAAATTATTTTAATATAATTAATAATTAAACTAATAAAAAGGTATAAAGCTATTTTATACCTATTTTAAACTTATTATATATTATAATAATATTATATTTATATTTAAATAGAAGTATTTGTTTAATTATAATTATATTATTATTAAACGATAATCTATTACTTATAATATAATTATACCTATTTTAATTAATGTTATAAGTGATTTTACTTTATATTTTTTTATGTGTATTTTTAACTTAAATAGAATATAGCTTAACGCTAAAGCTACTTTTAAATAATCTTCCTATATATATATTTATAGGATTTTAATTTAACGCATCTCCCACTTGACCTGGCCACCCCCTTAGCCCGTACAAATAACGTCGGTGCATTAATCACGTGATAATTTAATAACTCTACGAATACTAACCGTATGAAATTATAAAATATACCATTAGATTCGTAATAGAAAGAGCTATTTAACGGTACCCTTTACTAACTTTTACGACTTATATCCGCGGAGTTAATAAGCAATACGCTAAAGTAAGCGTTAAATTAATCCTTGCTTAACGCCCCATTAGCGTATTGCCTAATATCTCGCTTAATAAATTTTGGAAAAAATAGTAAAAAATACCTCTGGATTCCCCTTTAAATAACGGATTTAAAAGTACTAATTGTTAAATCGTACGATCAGTATTCGTAAAGTTATCATAGATTAAAATAATAGGATTTTATATAGGTTAAGGGGGTGGCCAGCTTAATTGGGTGGCCAGGTCAAGTGGGAGATGCGTTAATTATATAGCGTGCCTTTATTTTATTATTTATAATAAAAGTAAAAACTTTTATAATTAAATAATATAATGATGCTTAATAGGGTAAGGTTTATAATTAAATAGAGTTTTAGAATATTATCGATTTTAATAATTATTAAATTTAACCCTATTTTATATATAGCTTAATAATAAAGCGTAATAGTTTTTTAACTTTAAGGGTAAAGGTTTAATTCCTTTTATATTAAAATAGTTAGTTTTATTTTTTTTATAATTAGTTTAAGATTTTTAAAATCCTATTAGGCTTATTTTACATCCTATATTAATAATATTAAATATAGTTTTAATTTATATTTAATTTACTATTTTTAGTTTTTTTCTTTTATTTTTAACTTTATTATTTTTTAAAATCTTTAATTACCTTGAATATTAAAATGTTAAATTATAATACTTATTAATTATATTTAAAAGGCTAGCCTTTTTATTTAACCTTATAGTATTAATCTTTATTATATATTATTTTATTTATTATATTTTTAACTTTTTACTTTTTTAAATTATTTTTAAGGTTTAATATAGGTAAATTATATTTATATTTAATAATTTAAAGCTTAATTAATTAAATTGGGAAAATAGGGTAAACATAAGTATATTATAATAGGAAATTAATATAATATACTTATAAACTAACTTTATTTATAATTTTAAAAGGTTTTATATATTTAGGTATTAACTTTTTATAATAAAACCTTATATTCTTTATTAATAATATAATTAAGTTTTTAACTTTAAAGGTTATTAATTTATATTTATTATTATAATATTTTATATATTATTTTAATATAATTTGCTATTATTTTACTATTTTGTTTTTAATTGTTTTTAACTTATTAAATTGTCTTTATATAGCTGGGACTTCCTTTAATGTAAAGTTATTTTTAATAAATAATTTGAATTTAGGAATGTAGTTATATAGGGCTTTAAAAGGTAACTTTATAGTTGTTAAATTAATTGTTAAGTTTATAGTAAAAAAGGCTTATAGAAGAAGTTAAGGTTAATTAATTTATTTTTTATTAATAAAATATTATAAATAACCTTTAATTATTTAATTTATCCGCTTTGTTTAATTATTAATCCTAAGGTAAAATATAACTAAAAAGTATTATTTTATTTTAGAGTAGTAATAAAGGTTAAATTAAAATTAGCTTATAAAAATAATATTTCTATTTAAAATTATACTTTATAGGTTGCTATATAGGTATTTAATTTTATTATAAAAAAGGATAGCTAGTTTTATTAAAGTAATAATAGTATTAATTAAAAATAAGTATATAAGTTTAATAAATTTATTAATAATAATTAATATAAAGTTAATTGGTTTTCCTTTATAAAAGGTTTTAAATAAACCTATAATAAAGTTTATAAAGAGTTCCTATATAGGTTAACTAGAAATTGGTAAGGTATTTAGTTTGTTGTATTCCTGATGGTGTTTTACTTTTGTTCCAAGGTAGATTGTATAGGATTTTATATACTTTTGGACGTTATTTTATATATCTTTTTAAAAGAATTTGTAATATAAAAGTTTTAAAGTATGGGTTTAATTAAAGTAATTAGCAATAGATTAATTATAATATAATTTAATAAGCTAAAAATAGAAGGACTTTTTAAAGGGAATATAAACCCTTTCCTTATAGCAAATTAGGTCTTCCTTTGTTAATTATTAAGGGTTTATAGCCTTTTTAGCTTTAAGTTAGTATAGAATTGCTTAATATTTAAGATTTTTCTATTAAACCTTTAGGATTAAGTTGCCTAAGTTTTTAAATAGCTCTAGGTTTTTATTCTTTTTAGTATTTATAATTATTTATATTTGTTTATATATAATTGCTTATATAAAAATGGTCCGTTTAATAGGTATATATATAGCGTATAGCTTATTAATTAATATTTTAAAGTATGAATTAAGGACTTTAAATTACTATATTATAATAATTTTCCTTTTTAATATAGGAAGGATATTTATATTAATAGGTAAAATAGCTATAAAATTAAAACAGCGTAAAGGTAAATTAGCCCTATTTTTTTTACCTGCTCTATATTTAATAATAAAGTTAAAAGGAGCTAAATATATATATTAATAGGCTTGCTTTTTATTTAATTTTAAGGTCCTTATAAATATTTAAAGATTATTATAGTTGGTTAATATCTTAATTAATAGGTAGCTTCTTTAAAGGTAATACTATTAATGCTTAAAGTAATTTATTATTATAAGCATTTTTTAATTAGGAATATTATATTATATTTCCTATTTAGAAAACTTATAGAAATAGAATATAATTGGTTTAAATATACCTTAATTATCCTATTAGGATAGATTATTTATAAGTATTACTTTAAAGGAATTAGTTTTTAATAATATTTACTTTTTAAAGTTAAAATATATAAAAAGAATAGCCTTCTTAAATATAGTTTAAAGATCTTTAAATGCCTTTATTATAATTATATTTAATAAAATTTGACCTTTTTTTATTCTAAATGTACCTTTTTTTAAATAATGCATTAATAATAATGTAATTTAGGAAAACCCGTTTATAAAATAGCAATAGAAGTTATAAAACCTTAAAAATTATTATAGTTTTTTATAGGAATTTAAAATAAGCTATTAATTAATTATATTAATTTTTAAAGGATTTATTTTAATACTTTAATTAAAGATAATATAGCTTAAAAATTTAATCTTTTCTTAATAGAATTAATACTTAAAGGGCTTAATATAAAGGTCTACTTTTTATAGTTTTTTAATAATAGTTTAAATATATTTTATATATAATTCCTTATTTATAAAAAATATAAGGATATTATCTAAATAAATAATGTAAAAAATATTTAAAATAACGTTATTATTAAATGCTTTTTATATATAGTTTTAAAAGGTAGTAGAAATGTTTAATAGATTTATAAGTATAATTAGAAATTTATAATAGCTATAATAAATATAAAAGGTTATTTTTTATTTATTTCCCTTTTAAATATAAATATAATAATAGGTATCCTTTAAATTAACTTTTATAAATATTTTTATTTAAAAGATTTTATTTAATAGCTTTGAAATAAGGGGTAAAATGTAGCAATTTTTGTATAAAATATGGTTAAATCCCCTATAGTCCATATATAAGTATAAGCTTTTATCTTTTTTAAAAATAAAAAGGATAAGTATTTTAATTAAATTAATTAATTTTTTAATTTTTTTAACCTTTAATATTTTATTTAGCTACCTTTATAACTTTTTAAATTTATCCTATATTAAAGGGTATATAGGATAATAAAAAACTATAGTATTTTTTTTAAGTTTAATAGCTAAATTGCCTTTTTTTAAATAGGGAAGTATATTAGCTTTATTTATATTAAAGAAATTAATAAGGTTATAAAACTCCTATAGAATATTATTAAGTCCTATATAAAATATATATAATTTTAATTCTTTTAACTAAATTAATTTTAATAATTGGATAATTGTTTAATAATATAATTTATTTTTATAAACTTTTATAAATTAATATAAGGTAAGTATTTTAAAGTAGTAAGCTTTAAGTCCGAAAAATTAACGATTTATACCTAAATTTAATATAATTCCTTAATCCTTTAAAGTAGTTTAGAATAATAAAATAGGGCTACTTTTTAAACAATAATTATAATTAATAATTATATATATATATTTAAACTTATAAATAATACTATAATTATTAATTAGTTTATAAATAACTTAATAAGCCTTATATAATGGAAAATTATTATTTATAGTATATTATAAGGAAAGGGTTTAAAAAGGAGCCTTTTTTAATTTATAATAAAGTATAAAAGTAAGGCTAATATAATTGTATTTAATATAAGAATTTAGGTTAATATAAGTCTATAAAGGGGGGTTTTTTAAGCTAGGTATATAGATTATATAAAGGGTATAAAAACGATATATAATAGGTATATAAGGGGGTAAATTTAGCTTAATGCTTTTTATTAACTTGGAAGGTATTAAGCTTCCAGTTTATTTTTTAATTATTTATTATATTCCGAAGGATTATAGCATTTTAGTAAAAGGGGGGTATAAGAATAGTATAGTAATTATTATTTATTTTTAACCTTATTCTGCTTTTCGTTTATTTAAACTTTTTAAATGGTTTATTTTTATATTATATAACTTATATAGTTAAAGTTTTAGTTTTATTTAGGTTAAGTATAGTTTAGAGCAATATAGCCTGGTTAATTATAATTAAAATAAATTATTCCTTTATAGTTTTTTTAATTTAATTTATTTTTATTATTATATTATAAATAATTTAAAGGAGCTTTAAAAAGGGGTTAACTTTTTAAAATAAAGTTATTAAATTAATAGTTTTTTTAATAATTAAAACCTTAAAAATATTAATAATAATTATTATTATTATTTCTTTAATAGCTATAACTATTATTATTACCTTAATAGTTATTATTATTGCTATTACTTTTATAACCATTAATATAGCTATAACTTAAGCTACTATTATAACTATTGCTATTATATCCTTTATATCTATTTTTATAATTATTATTATTAATAGTTTAGCTATTACTTTAGCTTTAGCTTATATTTATAGGTGGTTTACTATTAATTTAGGTATTCTTTAGTTTAAGCTTTTTTTTTCTATAATTAGCCTATTAGTTTTTATTTATTAATTTTTAACATTATTATATTATATTAATTATTTTAATTTTAGTTTTTAATAAAAGGTTATGGAAATTTATTAATTCCTTTTATAAGGGTTTACTTAGTTTTTAATAATATAATAAAGCTCTTTTACCCTTACTTTATTTTAGGTTTTAATTTTCGATATTAGTTAAATATTAGTTAAAAAGTTTTAAATGCTAATTAATATATTGTATAGCCCTTTTAAATTATATATTAATGTTAGCCTATAGGAAGGATAATTAATATAATAAAGTTTTAGTTTAATTTAAGAATATATTTTAATTAAATTTCATTTATTTCTTTTTTATATATTTAAACTTTTTTTTTATAATTTAGTATATATTTTTATAATCCTTATCTATTTTATTATATATATAAAAAATTTTAGAAATATTAGTTTTAAATTTATAATTGGCCTTATAAAATATAATTTTTAATTCTTTTATTTATTTTAACTATTTTAAATAGGTAAACTTTATATTAAAGGGGTTATAGTTAAACTTAAAAAGCTAGTTTAAATTAGCTTTTTTAAAAAAGTAACGTTTATAATAATATATATAATTTAAACGTAATTAATATATACAATTATTCCAATTATACTTTATATTAAAGCTAGATAATAAAAGGTTATTATTATTAGGATTGCCCTTTTTTTAATCTTAATAATATTATTGATTACTAGGGGTTTATAAATTATTAAAGTTAAAGTAATACCTTAATTTATTTAAACTTAATATTTTTAAATTCTTTCCTTTTTTATTCAAATATAATTTAAAAGGGGTATAGGTTACCTTTAAACTTTAAGCAACCTTCTTTCCTTTAGGAAGTTATTTCTTTAACTTTATAATTTTAGCTAAAAGTTAAGCGTTTATTTATTATAATAATTAAGTATTAGTTTTGTTTATTAGATTAGGATTATTAGGAAATTTTAGTAGTTAATTTTAAGTTTATTATTCTTCCGGAAATAAATTGTATTAACTTTGTCCTTAAGCTATCGTTAAAAACTTTCCTTAGTTTAAATTTTTTAGAAAAGCATTAGCTTTAGTTATTTATTTACGTATAGGTATATTATAATTAACAACATTATAGGTAACCTTAAGGGGAAGCTTTAAAATTATTACGGGTAAGTTAAATTTTAAAGGTTAAGTATAATATTATAAGTCTTTTTAATCTTATAATAGGTATTTAATAAGACTAAAGTTTAAAAAAGGGAAGAATTTCCTTTAAAGCGTATACGGGAATGGTACGTAATATATATAAAGTATATATACTCCAAGGGCCTTAGGATACCGTAGTATAACATTGGGGGGGTGGCCAGCTTAATTGGGTGGCCAGGTTAAGTGGGAGATGTATTAATACCTTTAATTATATTAAAATTTATATAGGTAGCCTTATAATTATTCCCTTAACCTTCGCTTTAACTTAATTAAAGTAGTAATTTAATAAATTTATTATATAAAGTAGGAATAGCTTTACGTTTATTTAACTTACCTTATAGGTAAAGTAATAGGGTTAAATAAAGGTTTTAAATATAAAGGGAGTTTAACTACTTTTAAATATTTATATTTTATAAATTCTTTTTTTAAATAATAAAGAAATAATATATAAAGTTTATATCTTTAAATTATAAAGCTTTTAGCTTTTTAAATATTTATATAATTTTATTTAAATTATAATAAATTTATTATAAAGCTTTTATTATTTTAAAAAAAATATTATATATTAAGTTTAATAATAAATAATTATAATTAAATAATTTATTATACTGTTTAATTTAATCTTTTATAAATATAAATAAATTTAGCTTTTAAATTATTAATTGCTTTATTATTAATATATAATTTACTTTTTAAAAGGGTAATTAAACTTTTAACTTTTAAAGATTTATAAAAAGGGAAAGGTTTAATAGGATTAAATAAAGGCATTAATATAAAAGAGTTAAAATAGTTATATTTTAAATAGTTTAATGTTTTATTAATTTTATTATATAAATAGCCTTTAATTATTTAAATTAAATATTAAAGTTTTATATTAATTTAATTATAATATAAAAAACTATTATTTAAATTAAGCTTTAGATTTAAATTATATTAAAGAATTAATTTATTATTTATATAAGTATTATATAATTAACTTAATATAAAAAAACTAGTTTAACTATATAAGAAGGTATAGTTAAAATGGGTAGCTATAAAGGGGGTTAAAAATAAATAAAGGGGGGCGTTTTCGTTTAAGGTAAAGTTAACTATAAAAGGGTTAAATAAAGGGTTATAAGGTTAAGTTTAATAATAAAAGCAAAAACTTAAATAAGGTATATTAAAGCTTAATTAAATTAAAATTATATATAATATATAGCTTAATATAATAAGCGTTTATAATAAAATAGCTTTCTTTAACTTAAGATATTTCTTATAGCTATATTTATAATTAATTTAACTATAAAGGAATTAAGGACTATAAAGGGATTAAAAGTAAAGAAACTTTAAATTATATATAAAAATGCTATATATAAAGGTATTTTTACTATATAAAGCTTAATTATTAAGGGGGCTATTTAAATTAAAAACCTTATAATTATTATAATAGGTATAATATATAATATTATTAACGTATCTTCCACTTAACCTGGCTATATTTTTAACCTTCGTACGCAGGGTTAGTAATTAATCAGACTAAAGTGACTAAATAAGTGACTAAATTAGTCTTTAATCACTCATAGCCATAACTAAGACTAAATTAATCACTCATTCAGGTGACTAAGACTAAATTAGTCACTCATACCTATGACTAAGACTAAACTTAGTCACTTATAATTAATTGACTTAAATAGGTTATATAAATCGAATTTTTAACATTTTTTTTATCTGTTTAAGGATTAAAATACTACTTAAAAAGGTAGTTATTATAGTATATTCAGGGTTGGCAAATTAGTATATAGTATTATTACTACAGTGTAGTATTACTACTGTAGTATTACTAGTAGTAACTGTTTTCAAATACTACAGTAGTATTAGTAAGTATAATTACTAC